>NC_064856.1:12709470-12934470 GCF_024139225.1 Suncus etruscus | reverse complement strand
ATTTATAAACTAAACAATATGCTATTCAATAGTCCTTGAATCAAATATGACACTAAAGAAAAAAAATAGAGTCTAGCAGGAGGAGGTTTGGCAGGCCCCCGCCATGCCGGAGGCCTGCTTGGCCAGGCCTAGGGGGGGTGCAGGACTTGGGTAACCCCAGCACCCCTCTGCCGCCTTGCTCCAGATCTCCAGGGCTTCCCCGGGCCACACGCCTGGGCAAGCCGGTGAGTTGGGCCCCTTGGTGGAGCCTGAAGGTACCCTAGGCCTTCCCCCACTATCCATGCGGCTCCTTAGGGAGGGTCTGGGTGGGGCTCTGAGCTTCTGGTCTCCCAGCTTCTTGAAGGATCTCTCCTTCCTGGGAGCCGGGAGTCTAGCAGGAGGAGGTTTGGCAGGCCCCCGCCATGCCGGAGGCCTGCTTGGCCAGGCCTAGGGGGGATGCAGGACTTGGGTAACCCCAGCACCCCTCTGCCGCCTTGCTCCAGATCTCCAGGGCTTCCCCGGGCCACACGCCTGGGCAAGCCGGTGAGTTGGGCCCCTTGGTGGAGCCTGAAGGTACCCTAGGCCTTCCCCCAC
This sequence comes from Suncus etruscus, assembly GCF_024139225.1. Lineage (NCBI taxonomy): Eukaryota > Metazoa > Chordata > Mammalia > Eulipotyphla > Soricidae > Suncus > Suncus etruscus. The sequence continues at coordinate 12,933,897 of NC_064856.1, read as the reverse complement.
TATCCATGCGGCTCCTTAGGGAGGGTCTGGGTGGGGCTCTGAGCTTCTGGTCTCCCAGCTTCTTGAAGGATCTCTCCTTCCTGGGAGCCGGGAGTCTAGCAGGAGGAGGTTTGGCAGGCCCCCGCCATGCCGGAGGCCTGCTTGGCCAGGCCTAGGGGGGATGCAGGACTTGGGTAACCCCAGCACCCCTCTGCCGCCTTGCTCCAGATCTCCAGGGCTTCCCCGGGCCACACGCCTGGGCAAGCCGGTGAGTTGGGCCCCTTGGTGGAGCCTGAAGGTACCCTAGGCCTTCCCCCACTATCCATGCGGCTCCTTAGGGAGGGTCTGGGTGGGGCTCTGAGCTTCTGGTCTCCCAGCTTCTTGAAGGATCTCTCCTTCCTGGGAGCCGGGAGTCTAGCAGGAGGAGGTTTGGCAGGCCCCCGTCATGCCGGAGGCCTGCTTGGCCAGGCCTAGGGGGGGGTGCAGGACTTGGGTAACCCCAGCACCCCTCTGCCGCCTTGCTCCAGATCTCCAGGGCTTCCCCGGGCCACACGCCTGGGCAAGCCGGTGAGTTGGGCCCCTTGGTGGAGCCTGAAGGTACCCTAGGCCTTCCCCCACTATCCATGCGGCTCCTTAGGGAGGGTCTGGGTGGGGCTCTGAGCTTCTGGTCTCCCAGCTTCTTGAAAGATCTCTCCTTCCTGGGAGCCGGGAGTCTAGCAGGAGGAGGTTTGGCAGGCCCCCGCCATGCCGGAGGCCTGCTTGGCCAGGCCTAGGGGGGGTGCAGGACTTGGGTAACCCCAGCACCCCTCTGCCGCCTTGCTCCAGATCTCCAGGGCTTCCCCGGGCCACACGCCTGGGAAAGCCGGTGAGTTGGGCCCCTTGGTGGAGCCTGAAGGTACCCTAGGCCTTCCCCCACTATCCATGCGGCTCCTTAGGGAGGGTCTGGGTGGGGCTCTGAGCTTCTGGTCTCCCAGCTTCTTGAAGGATCTCTCCTTCCTGGGAGCCGGGAGTCTATCAGGAGGAGGTTTGGCAGGCCCCCGCCATGCCGGAGGCCTGCTTGGCCAGGCCTAGGGGGGGTGCAGGACTTGGGTAACCCCAGCACCCCTCTGCCGCCTTGCTCCAGATCTCCAGGGCTTCCCCGGGCCACACGCCTGGGCAAGCCGGTGAGTTGGGCCCCTTGGTGGAGCCTGAAGGTACCCTAGGCCTTCCCCCACTATCCATGCGGCTCCTTAGGGAGGGTCTGGGTGGGGCTCTGAGCTTCTGGTCTCCCAGCTTCTTGAAGGATCTCTCCTTCCTGGGAGCCGGGAGTCTATCAGGAGGAGGTTTGGCAGGCCCCCGTCATGCCGGAGGCCTGCTTGGCCAGGCCTAGGGGGGGTGCAGGACTTCGGTAACCCCAGCACCCCTCTGCCGCCTTGCTCCAGATCTCCAGGGCTTCCCCGGGCCACACGCCTGGGCAAGCCGGTGAGTTGGGCCCCTTGGTGGAGCCTGAAGGTACCCTAGGCCTTCCCCCACTATCCATGCGGCTCCTTAGGGAGGGTCTGGGTGGGGCTCTGAGCTTCTGGTCTCCCAGCTTCTTGAAGGATCTCTCCTTCCTGGGAGCCGGGAGTCTAGCAGGAGGAGGTTTGGCTGGCACTGGTAATCTCTGTCCAGTCTACATTTTCAAAATCGCGCGGGGGCTATCGCCCCCGTGCGCACAAGAAACATTAATAGTACTCTCACAAGAAACATTAATAGTACTCTCACAAGAAACATTAATAGTACTCTCACAAGAAACTGTAATAGTACTCTCACAAGAAACTTTAATAGTACTCTCACAAGAAACTTTAATAGTACTCACTATCATTGAATTATGTTTTTATGTATGCAGAATGTCCATTTTGTACTCTGCCCTTTTGCATACCCCTTCATAAGTTCATATTTCTCTTTAACTTCTTTAACTCCTATCATCATTACTCCTTTTATACCCTTTCTAACTTAAGTACTGTTGAGTCCTAAGTCACAGACCAAAGTGGTGCCCTAGAGTTAACACCCACCCAACTATTTTTAAAGGCATAAAAAGGACACATATCTTTTCAACATTTTATGGGTGTTTTCTTTGACGGCTATAACTTTTGCTAAATACTTTCTTATACAGTGATGATCCCCCCCATGTTTTTTATCTTCTCTTTGTGAACTGCTCAATATGGAATTTGGTGTGAAAGAATCCCTCAGTTTAATACTTATGTTTGAACCAAGTCATGGGTCTTGTTGGAAATGTTCTTATGCCCCCATATATCTGATAGCACCACGTGGCTTTATATCTTGTTTGCGTAGGCACACTAACATGGAAAAATACTATACATACCAATAAGTTCTTATCTAATAAGAATGGGAACACACAAATCTTGTAGTGCAATGAGACCTTACACCCTGAACATTGACATAAAGACATGGCACAGGCCTCAGAAGAATGGGCATTCTCCATTCACCCCTTGATCTACAGAAGACATTTACAAAACATCCAAGGTTGTATATAACATCACCTGGTGGCATTCCTGTACCAGGAAAGACCCTACAGCTGCTCTGACATCTACTCAAAAGAAACACCCCTTAACACTGAGAAGACAACAAGAACAAAGACCTGCTTACTGGACAGGACTTGCTGTATTGCCCCTTAATTGTGAGGTTTGTCTATAACATCACCTGAAAGCAATCCTCTACCACGGAAGACCCTACCACTGCTCAGACATCGTCCTGCTCAAAAGAGACTTCCCTTAACACTGAGAAAACTTAACAACAACAACTTGCTTAAAGGAAAGGGCTTCCTGCATTGCCCTTTCATGGTGAGGTGAAACGAGAAGGCACTCCACATCATGACTTCAATGTAGGACATGCAGATTCCAGAATCTTTAATACAGAAACATGAGACCAACAACAGAGACTGTGTGAAAAGTGTGTTGGCACTACAGACAATGTCTTGGATCGAACGATAACTTTCCTGAGGTCTAGAGCTGGTCTTACGCCAGGAAACTTCAGGGGTAGGATCTCTTTGTATTTAGGCCAAGGTTATTCCTTTCCATGCCTCTCATATTTTGGTGGGCCTATGCAAACAACAATTGCCACTCTAACACCGTTTTTACTGTGCTCCTTTGACTCTAATCCTTAAAACGCACCCACTTAAAATTTGAGGTTAACTTAAGCTAATATGCATGTACATGGAAATGTAAAAAATACTATGCCTCTAATGTTTAAGGAGTTATGTAAGTTTGATGGCTTTAGATTGCCTTGTGTGCTGTTAAGAAATATTATAATGTGCTACAATCTGGGGACTTGAGGGACAAAGTAATTGCACATTCTGTTTTATTTATCTTAACTTTCTTTGGTGAAAGTTCAAAGTTAAGATATCAACAAGGGGACTTCTGATAATTATGTTATGGGTGATTGTCCTTCCACTGTAACTTTACCTTATCCTCTTTCTTTGCATCTTTTATTCTCATAATTCAAAATAAAAAATTATAAAAAAAAATTAAAAAAAAAAAGTCCCTCCCGCCCGCCCCGACCGCGCGAACGCCGGCCTCCCTGCGGCTGGGGTTCCCTTGCCCTGGGAAGGTAAGGAAGTCCCTCCCGCCCGCCCCGACCGCGCAAACACCGGCCTCCCTGCAACTGGGGTTCCCTTGCCCCCGGGAAGGTAAGGAAGTCCCTCTCGCCCGCCCCGACCGAGCGAACGCCGGCCTCCCTGTGGCTGGGGTTCCCTTGCCCTGGGAAGGTAAGGAAGTCCCTCCCGCCCGCCCCGACCCTGCGACCGGCTGCCTTCCTCCTGCTGGGGCTCCCTTGCCCCCGGGAAGGTAAGGAAGTCCCTCCCGCCTTCCCCGACCACGCGAACGACTCCCTTCCTCCTGCGGGGGTTCCCTTGCCCCAGGGAAGGTAAGAAAATCCCACCCACCCGCCCCGACCATGGGACCGGCTGTCTGCCTCCTGCTGGGGTTCCCTTGCTCCCGGGAGGGTAAGGAAGTCTCTCCCGCCCGCCCCGACCGTGCGACCGGCTGCCTTCCTCCTGCTGGGGGTCCTTTGCCCACAGGAAGGTAGGGAAGTTCTGCTCACCCACGCGGACAGCGTGAACGTGCCCGCCCCCCGTCGGGTATTTCCTGCCTCCCAGAAATAGCTGACAACAATAGGGCAAAGCAACGAATCAGGCCACAAAAGGAGCACAAGAGGAGCCAAACCGGGGCAAGCCCACCCAACAGTACCACTAGATCCACCCTCAGGGAGGGGACCCATTCCCACACCACAGGGGATCAAAACAGACTGAAATTGGAAGAAACAGCTCTCCAAAGCACACCAATAAACACAAGGAAATATGGGTAAATCAAAGAGAACCCTAAGATCTGAAGATACGGAGACAAACCCGAACAAATTTCCAAGTCCGCCAAAACGCACAGATTTGTGGGAAAGTGACCTAAAAGCAGCAATGAGGAAGGAAACACAAGAACTAATAAAAGAAATGAGAGAAACTTTAGCTACTGAGTATAAGATATCTATGGAGGAACGAATCACCCAAATTAAAGAAGAAATGTTAAAGAGTATGAGAGAGTTCATTCAAAAAGAAGTGAAGGAATTAACAAAGTAACAAGCCTTACTAGCAGAAACACAGAGTTGGAGAAACACATCGAAGAACTCGAAGGAAAACTGCAAACAAAAAATGACCAAGAAACCAACAAAGAAATAAAAGGCAAAACACTGGAAGGAAAAGTCCAGTACCTAATGAACAAGGACAAAAGAAACAATCTAAGAATCGTGGGTATACCAGAAGGGGAGGAAATAGGGAAAGGGGAAGAACAAGTAGTCAGAGAGATAATAGCAGAGAACTTCCCCACCCTTTGGAATGAAACTTCAGGGCAATTCCAGGAAATCAAGAGAGTTCCTAGTAAGATAGATCCTAATAAACCTACACCAAGACATATAGTAATCCAAATGGCAAAAAACAAAGAGAAAGAGGAACTTCTTAAGGCAATAAGAGAGAAAAAAAACCTCAAGTACAAAGGTAGGGACATAAGAATCAAACCAGATCTCCCAATCGAAATAATTCAAGCAAGGAGACAGTGGAATGACATATTTAAACGACTGAACGAAAGAAACTTCCAACCTAGAGTCCAATACCCGGCAAAATTATCATTCATATGGGAGAACAGACTGAAAACATTTTCAAACAAGACCGAACTAGAGCTATTTGTGCAAACAAAGCCGATCCTAAACGACCTACTCAGAGATGAACTACACAATCCAAACCCCCGATTGTAACAAAAGCCACCCTACACAACACAACTGCACAACAGTCCTCTCTCTCAATAATCTCCCTAAATGTTAATGGACTAAACTCTCCAATTAAAAGACACATAGTAGAGAACTGGATTAGGAAAAATAAACCGGACTTCTGTTGCCTACAAGAAACACACCTACAGCTACAGGACAAGCATAGGCTTAGAATCAAAGGATGGAAAGTAATTATTCAGGCCAATGGAAAACAAAAAAGAGCAGGGACAGCCATTCTTATATCAGACCAAATTGCATTCAACCTCAAGAAAGTGGTCAGAGATAAAGAGGGTCACTACATACTGATCAGGGGAACATTAGATCAAGAAACACTAACCCTGGTCAATATCTATGCACCCAATGTAGAGTCAGCAAAATATGTGAGGCAACTGCTCGTAAACCTGGAGAAACACATGAAGGGAAATGTGATAGTAGTAGGGGACCTCAATACTTCACTATCACCACTGGACAGATCCACCAAACAGAAAAATAGCAAAGAAATAAGAGCTCTAAATGAAAAATTAGAAGATTTGGGGCTAATAGACTTATATAGAGCCCTCCATCCCCAGAAAGCAGAATACACATTCTTCTCGAGCCCACATGGAACCTTCTCCAGAATAGACCATGTCTTGGGATACAAAACCAACCTATATAAGACCACAAAGGTAAGGATCATTAGAAGTACCCTTTCAGATCACTATGCAACAGAACTCAAAATCGATGTCAAGAAGAAAAAATGGAGAAAAACCAATACCTGGAGATTAAACAACATGCTGCTCAACAACAGCTGGATCAAAGAACAACTCAAGGAAGAAATAAAAAGATTCCTTGAGACAAATGACAATGAAGAGACAACATGTCAAAATTTATGGGACACAGCAAAAGCAGTAATTAGGGGGAAACTCATAGCGATACAGGCCTATGTCAAGAAACAAGAAAATAACAAAACCAACAGTTTAAAAGATCACCTCAAAGAATTGGAACAACAGCAACAGAGAAATCCAACCACAACCAGAAGGCAAGAAATAATAAAAACCAGAGCAGAAATAAACAACATAGAAACTAAAAAAACAATACAAAAAATCAATGAAACCAGGAGTTGGTTTTTCGAAAAAATAAACAAGATAGACAAACCACTGGCAAAACTCACCAAAAAGAAGAGGGAAAATACCCAAATCAGTAGGATCACAAATGAAAGGGGAGAGATTACAACAGAACCTCAAGAAATACAACATATCATAAGATCATATTATGAACAACTATACTCAGCTAAGATAGAGAACCCAGAAGAAATTGACAGATTCTTGGACAAACACCCTCTTCCAAGACTGGAAAAGGAAGAACTAGAAAGCCTAAACAGACCAATCACCTCAGAGGAAATTGAAGATGTAATTAAAAAACTCCCTAAGAACAAAAGCCCAGGCCCAGATGGATTTACAGGTGAATTCTACCAAACATTCCGGGAAGATTTACTACCACTTTTCCATAGGCTCTTCCAAGCCATAGAAAAAACAGGAATCCTCCCTAACTCCTTCTATGAGGCAAATATCACACTCATTCCCAAAGATGGCAAAGATACCACCAAGAAAGAAAACTACAGACCAATCTCACTAATGAACATAGATGCAAAGATACTCAACAAAATATTAGCAAACCGAATCCAGCACTTCATCAAAAAGATCATACATCATGACCAAGTGGGATTTATACCAGGAATGCAAGGTTGGTTCAACATACGCAAATCAATCAACATTATACATCACATCAACAACAAGAAAAACAAAAACCACATGATCATATCAATCGATGCAGAGAAGGCATTTGACAAGATCCAACACCCTTTCATGTTAACGACACTCAGCAAAATAGGGTTAGAAGGAACCTTCCTCAAGATAGTCACAGCTATCTATGAAAAGCCTACAGCCAACATTATACTTAATGGCGAGAAACTAGAAGCATTTCCATTAAGGTCAGGAACTAGACAAGGCTGTCCACTCTCTCCACTCTTATTCAATATAACCCTAGAAGTCCTAGCAATAGCAATCCGACAAGAGAAGGGAATCAAAGGAATCCAAATTGGGAAAGAGGAACACAAGCTATCTCTATTTGCAGATGATATGATGATATACATCGAAAATCCTAAAGAGTCCACAGTAAAACTCCTAGAAACAATTAACCAATACAGCAAAGTGGCTGGATACAAAGTCAATACACAAAAGACAGTAGCATTTCTATATACAAACAACGAAATCGAGGAGAGAGAGATTAAAAACACAATACCATTTAAAATAGTATCAAAAAATATCAGGTACCTAGGAATCAACCTTACAAGGGAAGTGAAAGACCTATACCAGGGAAACTTCAAAATGCTTCAGAAAGAAATTGAAGACGATCTAAAGAATTGGAAAAACATCCCATGCTCATGGATAGGTAGAATTAACATAGTCAAAATGACTATCCTACCCAAACTACTATATAGATTTAATGCAATCCCTATCCAAATCCAGACACCATTCTTTAAAGAAATAGAACAATCAATCATAAAATTTATCTGGAACCACAAAAGACCCAGGATAGCCAAAAACATACTGAAAAACAAAAAGCTGGGAGGCATCTCCTTACCTAACTTGAAACTATACTATAAAGCCATAGTAGTCAAAACAGCATGGTACTGGAACAGAGACAGGACTTCAGACCAGTGGGTCAGAACAGAATTCCCAGACATAAACCCCAAGATATACAGCCAACTAATATTTGATAAAAGATGTAAGAACCTGAAATGGAACAAAGGAAGTCTATTCAACAAATGGTGTTGGTACAACTGGAAAACCACATGTACGAAAGTGAAGATTGACCCATACCTCACCCCTTATACAAAAGTTAACTCAAAATGGATCAAAGACCTTGAAATCAGACCTGAATCTATAAAGTTTATCGAGAATAAAATAGGTAGAACACTCGAAGACCTATACATCAAAAAGGTCTTTGAGAATGGAGCACCAATGGCAAGAACATTAGCATCAAATATAAACAAATGGGACTACATTAAACTTAAAAGCTTCTGCATGGCAAAAGAAACCCTACTTAATGCAAGAAGACAGTTAACAGAATGGGAAAAAATCTTTTCACTCGACATATCAGATAAAGGGCTGATATCTAGAACATACAAAGCACTCAGAAAGCTGAGCCCCCCAAAACCAAATAAAGCCATAAAAAAATGGGGAGATGAAATGAATAGACACTTCTCTGAGGAAGACAGAAGGATGGCCAACAAACACATGAAAACATGCTCACCTTCACTCATCATCAGGGAGATCCAAATCAAGACAACAATGAGATACCACCTTACACCAGTGAGGATGGCTCACATCAAAAATAATGGAAACAACCTTTGTTGGTGGGGATGCGGTATGAAAGGAACTCTCATCCACTGCTGGTGGGAATGCCCCCTAGTCCAACACCTATGGAGGAAAGTCTGGAGAGTGCTCAAAGAACTCAGAATTGAGCTGCCATTTGACCCAGCAATTGCTCTCCTAGGCATATATCCACAAGATGGAAGGACATTCATTCCAAAATACGTATGCACCCCACTATTTATTGCAGCACTCAGTATAATAGCCAAATCTTGGAACCAACCTAGATGTCCAACAACGGATGAATGGATCATTAAGATGTGGTACATATACACAATGGAATATTACATGGCAGTTAGAAATGATACAATCACAGACTTTGCAGCAACATGGATGGACCTAGATCATGTTATGTTAAACGAAGTAAGTCAGAAGACAAAAGAAAAACACAGAATGGTAGCACTATTCTGAAACACCTAGAACATATATTTTACACACAACTAATACCTAACAATCATACAACAGGGTTTAACAGGGTAGAAACTCTGAACACTGTAATAGTCAACATATACGTGGGAGCAGTGTCCAAAATACATGAAAAAGGAACAACGCAAACTCTTGACGGCTCATTATACCACAAAGAAAACAGCAACAACAGAAACAGCAACATAGAGAGAACAGGTACGTAATCAGACCCCCACAACAAAAGCTCACAATAATCCCTTAGAGATCGTAAACAGGAACACAAGTATAGAACACCACAGGAAATCACGGACTGCAATGGCAATATACCATAACACTACGTTTTAATTCCTTTACCTTGCTACATTTTAAATAACCTCTCAGCTTTTCTGTCCACAGGCACCCTTAGATACAAAGGGCGGACAAACTAAGATGGCAACTCGGGATACCACACGAGATACCATACCTTGTTTGCAAGACGAGATGGCCACGAGAAAACTCTTTAACATAGACTTTATTTCTAGGTTAAACCTTCTTTTAGGAATTGAAGCACGGGACCAGTCAGACCACCAAAGCAGTACGTGTGACGACGTACAGACCTAAACTACAGGCTCTAGTCATCGAACACATTCAACCAAACCAGCATTCCCTTGCTACTCTCTCCTTTCTTCTCGCTACTTTTTTCTTTTTTTTCTTTTTTTTCTCTTCTATTCTTCTCTTTACTTTTTCCCCTTTCTCTTCTCCCTTTCTACGGTATTTTCTCTTTTCTCTTCCTTCATACCCCTCCCTTATACCTTCCCCTTCCCCCCCCCCCCGGAAATCCAACTATCCCATCACCCCTCAATCCCATCCAGATCTCCCACCATATTAAAACTCTCCACCCTCAGTCCCTAATCTCTTAGGCATCAAGATCGAACTCCTACCCAACGAACCAGTACCCAGCAACCAGGCGAGGGGACACCCAGCCAATCCCACACCTCATCTCCTGCAAGAAAAGACAGCCAACTTCCCTGAAGACTCATGCTACGAGGCCCTCCCTACCATCTCCCCCTAACGTGGACTGTTTCCTGAAACCGGACTTAGGTCCAATAGTATCCCCAATGCAAGAACTCCTCCAAGAATTCCCTGCCGCAAATTTTTACCAATATGAAGAAGGTCAGGGGGAGTGATTGGAAGATGCCTGGGAACCCACACACCACAAGAAAAATCCAAAAGACAACGGGAAAAACTGTACTTTCAACATAGGCATAAGACCTGTAATACACCACCTCTTTACATGTTCTCCTCCAAATGTAAAGTAGTCTCTTGCACCACTTTGGTCCTTTAAAAATTTCGCTAACTCATTTTATCTCTCTCTCTTTTTTTTTTTTTAAATGTTTGCCCTACATATATATTTGTGGGCACATACACTTTTATTTCTTTTTTTTTTTTTTTTTAAATCGTTTTTGGGTATGCGACCTATTTTTGTTACCCACTCTGTCCAAGCCAAATACACCGACAGTATAATGGAGCACCACTTCCCTCTGCAAAGGCACACTAAATAAAGGGAAAATCTTACATATAAAAAAAAAAAAAGAAAAGAGAGCTTATCTACTAAAGATAGGAACTCATAGTTGTTTACAATACAGGGTTATCTCCTACCTTGAAAATATGTCATGTGGAATCAACTTAGACCTCAGGTGATTAGACACCACTCAACCAACCTTGAACCCTGGATCCCAGACATAGAAACGGCACAGCTCTTCACAACAGCTGCAAGAAACAAACTCCATCTGGGACAGCATTAGTACTGCAGGGTCAACAACAAGGGCCAGCCTAAACACGATATCCCGACAATGAGGAAAATGTGAACAACTTGACCTCAGAGCAGTTTAGCCTACCTCACCAGCCAACGACAAGACAAAACCAGAAGACGTGGCACCCTTTGGTAGGTCCAAAAGCCAAGATTGTGTTTTACAGATGACTGGATACGAGAACCACGACCAGACTGTATACATCTTGGGACCAATAAAAAAGCCCTAGTCTAGGGTTTGAACTAAGACCTGCACAATAAGCATGATCCTCAGTCCCAAAGGTCCGACAGAGACAATTGTAACGGAAAGGGGCTTCTGGAAGCACAAAGAAAGACGCTATCCTAGATGCCATCCTAGGTTCAGGGCAAAGACTAAGATCACCAACCACAGAAGACGGATTAAAATGGCACTGAGGTAACAGAACCTCTAGAGTCACAAAGACTGACTTCACCATAAGTCCCATCTCAGGATCTGTACGGATACTGAGACCTCTAAACACAGAGCTCTGATTGCATCACCCTGGACAGAGCAGAAGTCTTCCACACACCAAAAAAAAAATAAATAAATAAAAAAACCCACCACCGGGAGAGTAATGATCCTGAACAAAGACTAGAGTTGATCCCATGACAGTATACTCCAAGGACGGAGAAACCCCATATCGCATAGGGCAAGTGAATTCCTTTTCGAATGACCCCAATATTTACTGTGCCAGGGCAGAAGGGAAAAAAAAAAAGAAAAAAACACAAAACCTTGGACATTTATATATATATGTATATGTATATATATATTACCTTCATTTATTATTGTTATTATTATTTTTATTTACCTAGCTATTTTGGTCGATTTCTCTGTTTGGATGTGATTATTGAAATCGTTGTCCCCAGATATCCTTATTTATTTATTTATTTATTTACTTTTCTTCTTTTCTCTCTTCCTTTTCTTTCGAGAGGGGCTACGCCAGGTTTCTTATTTCAAGACCACAGCGTGTTTTTTTTTTGTTTGTTTGTTTTTTGTTGTTTTTGGTTTTTGTTTGTTTTGTTTTATTTTGTTTATCTGTCTTTAGTGGTGCTTATCGATATAGCTGGAGTCCTCACTGGATATTTGACACTTTTTTTGGTACTGGTGGAGTGTTTCACATTCTTTCTCTCACTCATTTCCCAAATCGATGATGAGAACCTCTAGAAGGATTCTGCCCATCTTCGGGGTATTAGACTTTTACCCCCAGTTTATATATTTTCACCTTTTCAGGCAAAACCACGCAACTTGAACTAGCTAGCCCTGCCCCCACTTAGAGGGGGAAATCAGGGAGACATCAAGACCAAACTGATGCAAGACTACTAAGTAGTAGGTTAGATACAGAGGGGACCACATATTCTAGACGCCCTGGGGGAGAGGGAAGAGGAAAAGGGAGGTAGGACAAAAACGGAGGTGTAGGGAGGACAATTTAGGGATGGGAATCCCCCCGGATTTTATGTAAATATATACCTAAAATATTATTGTCAACAATATGTAAGCCACTATGATCAAAATAAAAATTACATTAAAAAAAATAAAAAAAGAAAAAAAATAAAAGCATTACACACAGGCTATCAGAACTGAGAAAAACATCACAATATAGACTTTTATCAGGACCTAGCATTCTACTCAAGAAATTAGTAAAAGAATATCAAACCTAAAAGGTGGAATAAAAATAATGATTAGAGTATTAATAGGGGACAAAGTGATAGTACAGAGGGTAGGGCATTTACTTGGCATGCAGCTGAACCAGGTTTGATCCTTGACATCCCTTATAGTACCTCGAACCTGCCAGGAGTGAATCCTGAACACAGAGATAACCTGAGTATCACTGGGTGTGGCCCCCAAACCGAAAATAAAAGATTTTGAGTATAAATCAAAAAGACCATTCAAAATATCAATGAAGCTAGAATCTTTTTTGGAGGAAGAATAAATAAAACTGTCAGCTCCCTAGTTAGATGACAAGAAAGAAATAAATGACTCCAATAAAACCAGATCGGAAATGAAAGGGATAAAATTATATTACTACAGCAATAAAAAAAACATAAAATATTGGGGCCGGAGAGATAGCATGGAGGTGGGGCATTTGCCTTGCATGCAGAAAGACAGTGATTCAAATCACGGCACCCCATATGGTCCCCCGAGCTTGTCAGGAGCAATTTCTGAGCATAGAGCCAGGAGTGATCCCTGAGCACTGCCGGGTGTGATTCCCCCCCAAAAAAAATATTAAAAAATCACAAAATATTACAATGAACAAAACCTAGAGAACCTAGAGAATCAGATAAAATTTTAGAATCATAAAACTTTTAAAAACTAAATTAAGAGGCCAGTGAGGTGGCGCTAGAGTTAAGGTGTCTGCCTTGCAAACACTAGCCACAAAACGGACCACAGTTCTATCCTCCGGCATCCCATATGGTCCCCCAAGCCAGGGGCGATTTTGGGATAGGGCCTAAATTCTAAAATTCTTTCTAATAACTTCTATGAAGCTAAAACCCTAATACAAAGAGCAGAGAGACATTATTGACAAAAATTACAGGAAATTTTTAAGTAATTAAAATTTTTTGAAAAAAATTACTGATCCCTAGTGATCACAAAAGCAATGATTCATTCAGGAATACCACTCTTAGGGATATACCCCAGGAACATAAAAACACAATACAAAAATGCCTCTGCACACCTGTGTTCATTGCAGCGCTACTTACAATAGCCAGAATCTGGAAACAACTCAGATGACCGACAACGGAAGAATAGCTAAAGAAACTGTGGTGTGGGGCCGAATGGTGGCGCAAGTGGTAGGGTATCTGCCTTGCACGTGCTAGCCTAGGATGGACCTCAGTTTGATCCCCCTGCATCCCATATGATCCCCCAAGCCAGGAGCGATTTCTGAGCACATAGCCAGAAGTAACCCCTGAGCATCACCAGGTGTGCCTCCCCCCAAAAAAAGAAAAGAAAAGAAACTATACAATGGAATTTGCTTATACATGAATGGACATGGAGACTATTATGAGTAAAATATGTCAGAGGAAGAGATAGACACAAAATAGTCTCACTCATCTTTGGTTTTTAAGAAAAATAAAAGGCAGTATAGTAGTAATACCCAGAGACAATAGAGATGAAGGACCAGGCCATAATATAAAACTTACCAGAAAGAGTAGTAAGTGCAGTTAGAGAAATAACTATACTAACAACTATCATAACAATGGTAGTGAATGAAAAAAATAGAATGTGTGTCTTGAAGATATGCAGGAGGTGGGGAGGAAGAAGCTGGGGGCACTGGTGGTAGGAAGGTTGCACTGATAAAGAGGAAATAATTTTTATGACTGAAACAAAACTACAAACATGTTTGTAATCGTGGTGTTTAGATAAAGATATTATAAAAAATAAAATACATTAAGAGCAGTTTTTAAGATCATTCTTAACCTCAGTATCCAGAAATAATTATTTTGTCTTTACCTGAATATACTAAAAGAATTAGTTCTAATGGCAGCATATTAAATGGTCATGTTTAACATTAAAAAAGCAATGATAGGGGCCAGCGAGGTGGCGCTAGAGGTAAGGTGTCTGCCTTGCAAGCGCTAGCCAAGGAAGGACCGTGGTTCGATCCCCCGGCGTCCCATATGGTCCCCCCAAGCCAGGGGCAATTTCTGAGCGCGTAGCCAGGAGTAACCCCTGAGCATCTAATGGGTGTGGCCCGAAAAAAAAAAAAAAAGCAATGATTATTGACAAGATATTAGGAAACAAAATTTAGAAGTATGCCAATATATCAAATAAAACCTACATTTGGGACAAGAAGGACTCACTATGGGGCTTCAAGTATACTTTAATATATGCAAATGAATATATGTGACAAACCACATTAACGAAGGCAATACAAAAATTCTATGATCACATCAATAGATGCAGAGATGTTTTGACAAGTTCAATACCCATTTGTCAGAAAACACTCAACAAAATAGGGATACAAGGCATTGTCTCAGTATAGTAAAAGTTATATGTAACAAATCCACAGCTAACATTGTACTCAATGGTGAAAACCTTCTCTCTGAACTCAGCGCAAGGCAAGAATGTCACCTCCACAACTATTATTTGACATATTATTGGAAGTCTTAACCACAGAAATTAGGCAAGAAGAAGAAATCAAAAGTATTAACATTGGAAAAGAAAAAATTTAGTTATCACTATTTGAAGATGGCATGATATTATATAATAGAATACTCTAAAAACACCAAAAAAAAAAAAAACAAGAAATGATACTGGAAAACTGAATAATCACATGCAAATAATCAACTAGAGAGGAAAACACTGAAACAGTCTAGCATAAGTTCCCTGAAAAGATGTCTTGTTTTATTCCCATATGTAAAATGCTGAGTCAGATCCTGCTAGCACAGTCATAGAGGCTCCATTGCTGCACAATTCTGCTGCTCAAGTCTAAGAACTGATTACAAATCTCCAGCTCACTCACTCCAAGAATTAGCTAAAACTAACTACATAAAGCATTAAATTACAAGCTAAGAAGCCCAGAGATACACAATGAAAGACTCTTTAGACGGGCAAGCAGATCTCTTTTGTTGAAGGTCTCCAGTCTGTTATATACCAGTGTATTTTCAGTAAACTTGCTTTGTTCTCATCTAAACCATATTGCTTTGCTGGTGTCAAGTTTTTCTTGTAGGAGCTTTGACTATCTCAATGCTTGGACCCAGTGGGGCTCAGTTCAACAGCTTCTCTTTTTCCTTCATTTTGGCACAATTCTTCATCTGTTTCCTTCCATCTTACACTGTATACAAAGATGAATACAAAAGGGATTTTAAAAAATATCAGTATTTGACCAAGTCATAAAATATATGGAAGAAAACAGGCAGAGTTCCCCCATTAATACTGACCTTGGAGAAGTCTCAAATAATTTGATCCCATTGGTAATGATAACCAAAGCAGGAGCTGGAGAGATGGTAGTATACTACAGCGGGTACAGTATTTGCCCTGCACATGGCTGATCTGAATCTGATTCCTGGCATGCTATATAGACCCCCAATCTCTACTAGGAGTGATCTCTGAGTACAGAGCCAGGATGAAGCTCTGAGTACTGCCAGATATAGCCCAAATACTAAAAACAAACAAACAAAAAAAAACAAAATAAAAAATATATAAAGAAGACTAGATCAAACTAAGAAATTCTTGCACTGTAAAAGAACAATGCCCAGAATTTAAAGGCATCTTTAATGAATGGCAGATGAAATTCACCTGCTTTGTATCTGGCAAAGGTTTCACATACAAGGTAAAACTTGGCCAGAGAGATAGCATGGAAGTAAGGCATTTGCCTTGTAATCAGAAGGTCAGTAGTTCGAATCCCGGCATCCCATATGGTCCCCTGAGCCTACCAGGAGAGACTTCTGAGCATAGAGCCACGAGTAACCCCTGAGCACTGCCAGGTATGACCACTACCACCACCCCAAATAAGATAAAGCACAAATTTCACAAACTTAGGACAAACAACCCCATAAAAAATGGTGGAGAGGTTGCCTCTACATTTGTCCATCAGCCAGCACCATAGATTCAATGACTCTCAAAAGAGAAGCAAACCAAACCATGAAAATCTTGTGTAAACCAATCTTACAGCTGATCACTCTGGGTCATCTCAGGAAGGAAATAAGGCAAGTGCCTACCCTGCTAAAGCCTCAACAGCTTCACAAACATCCCAGGACTGTCTCTATGCTAAGGACCCCAATTTCTGCTTTTTCATTGATTCCTACAGAAACACTGAACATCCCAACATATCCAGGTATACAGGCTTGGAGGCTGACATCTCTGGGGCCTTGTTGGAGTCATAGCAAGCTGTGCTTGCATGTCCCAAACCTATGTACATTTGGAATTCCTAGCATACCATGTCTGCTCATTGGCCCAGCTCCCCAGAACCTTAAAATCTTGAACAGAACAGCCTCATATATGGCCACATGACATCTCTATAGCTTTCAATACTGACATCCCAATATGAATGCACTAAATTAGATAAAAATTAGAAATTATATAATTAAAATAAAATAAAATAAGAAATTATATAATTATATATAATGATATAATTAGAAATTATCATAAATGTTACTGAAGTTTATAACTGGAGCTCCAGTCTCCAATACAAGGATCTAGTGAGATGAAGGTCTGGAAGCAAACATTGAAACAGTGTTGATTTAATATAAAATATACTGTCTAATGTCTTTGTGTCTTGGTGAGTCCTTTCTCAGCTTGGCCTGGCCCCTTTGGTGGATGGGTCTGAAGACACAGGGTAGTAGCAGCAGAAAAATAATTCACAAGCAGACTGTTAAAATTTCACCAGAGGCAGCTCAGTTTATTCTATGACCCTATCCACCATGTGCAATTACTCACATGGTTTCTATGCTCAGTTATTTCAAGCAGCTTCCATGCTGCTTCTCCTCTGGCTCTCTGCCTCTTTTTTCCTCTCCCTTCCCCACAGCCAGACCCTTTCTTTATCCTCTAGATCCCGCTGGGCGGGGGCGATCCTGTAATCCAGTTGTGATTAACATTTCAACAGAAATCTTAGGGTGTTGGGGGGGAGGGATACCTTACAACACTTGTGCCATTTCCACAAGTGAAAAGGTACAAGAACAGATTCAGGAAATCCAACACTCAAGCCAGGAATCTCACCATACAAGCCTTCTGCTCCTAAGAAGGAAAGCATCTTAGTGGAGGAAGACTGAAGAATGAGCCTCTGCCTTCCTCAGACCCCTGCTTTTATTCACAAGAATCAGGCCACACCCTAGGGTAGGAGAGAAAAACCAAGTAGGGAATAAACCAATAATCCCATTAATCACCTGATTACACCCTAGGGTGAAGTATGAATATTGATTAGGGTGGGACAAGTAAGCCAATAAAAGTTCAACAAGCAAAAGCAACAACAGAATGCTCAATTAACAACAGTTTAGTCAACTTTAGACAATGACTTAATGAGCTCATTGGGAAATATGCCAATTTTCGCAAATTTTCCTTTAATTATTTTTATAATTCCATTATTATTTAGTTATAACAAGCAATCTGAAGTAAAATATTAAGGACATTTTTGGAGGAGGGTAGAAAACTAGACAATGGTGGAAATGTTACAATGGTGTTTAAACAGTGAATGTCAGAGATAACTGTATGATGAACAACTTTGTAAACCACAGTGTTTGAATATAGAAATTTTTTAAAAGTTGGGAAATGTTGAACAGATACTTCCTCAAAGAAGACATGCAAATAGATAACAGACATATAAAAAAAATCCCAATGACTTCCCACCTCTATGATGAACAGAAACTAGTGCTAGTGGTGAGCAGTAAAAAAGAAACCTCATTCATGGTTGATGTAATATCTTCTAGTTTAATACTCATAGAAAACAATGGGGACTCTCAAGAAATTAAAGATACAACTTTCACATGACCCAGAAATTTATCTTGTTGACATATATTCCTATAACATGAAAGCATTAATCCAAAAGAGAGAAATACACCTACATTCACTGTAGCACTATTTAAAGTATGGAAACAATTCAAATTTCCAAACTTATATGAGTGAATAAAGAAACTGTGAGATATATGTATATATATAATGAAATATAACTTAGGTGAAAAATAAGATAAAATCATGCCTTTGTTGCAACTTGGTTGGAATTAGAATGTGTCATGTTAAGGAAAATAAGACAGAAGTAGAAGAAAAACTATTTGACAATTTCATTCATATGCAACCTATTAAAAAAAGAGAAATCAACCCTTGAACTTCAGTGACATAAACTAGGTTGCCAAGTGAGTGGTTGGGGGCAGGCTTTGAGATGGAGAGGGGATTGGTGGCTATAAGTGACTTTAGGACAGCGAAGGAGGCTATTTTGCTTTTTGATGGTGGTAGAGGTATAGAATTCTGTACCTCAACTGTATAAATTTCAACAACATTGGAACCATGTTATGACAATATAAAAAATTGTTTAAAAGACAGGTTTTCAACTTGAGTCTGGTAGTGAATGACAATGATATATGGTTTTAAATTAATAACTAAGTAAAATATAATAACACTCTATAATATTGTAAATTTATCATTAGTAGAAGATAATAAAAATGTCTTTTTAAGAAATCAACAATCAGGCATCCAAAAACTACAGAGGCAGGGCTGGGCTCAGAACACTCCGCATGCCAGGATTTCTGGGTGTCTTTGACTGGTATGTTGGGGGCTCTGGGCAGGACAGCTAGCCACAGGCTCCCTGGGCTGACCACTTAGTCCAGGGGACCGAGATCCCCCCACACCAGGCGGGTCTTCAGGGCCACGCCTGGTTAATCGGGCCCTGGGGGAAGGGGGGTGAGAAATTCTTCCCTATGCATCCAAAAACTACAGAATCGCTCGGGGGCTCGTGCCCCCGTGCGCACTTTAAGCATTAAGAGTATTCCTTATCCTTATGTTATGTTTTGCGTATCCAGAATGTTCGTTTTGTATTCTGCCCTATCCCACAACCCTACAAAGCTCTTTTTTACTCCTTAACTCTCTAACCCCCCTAAACATCACTAACCTACATTACTCTTTTTATCTTCAGTACTGTACAATCCTAATCACAGCCCAAAGTCGTGCATTGTGTGCAACAACCCCAAACTGTTTTAAGATACATAAAATGGACACGTATTTCTTTAGAATATTTTGTGTTTTTTTCTCTGACAGCTATAATTCTTACTAAATGTTGTCTTATACAGTGACGATTCTAACCACTTTTTATCTTCTCTTTATGAGCTGTTTAACAAGGAATTTTGGTGAAAGAGTCCCCCAGTTTAATGCTTATGACTGAACCATATCATGAGAATCAGTTGGACTTGTTCTTATGGCCCCCATATGCGCCAATAACTCCACGTGGCATTGCTCCTTTTTTGCATAGGCACATTAAAATGGGAAAATACTATACATACAAATAAGATCCTATCTAATAGAGATTGGAACACACAAATCTTGTAGTGCAAAGGGACCTTACACCCTGAACATTGACATAATGACCTGGCACAGACCTCAGAAGAAAGGGCATTTTCCATTCACCCCTGAACCAGGGAAGCCATCCACGAAACATCCAGGCTGGTCTATAACATCATCTGGAAGTAATCCTCTACCACGGAAGACCCTACACTGCTCAGACATCGACCTGCTCAAAAGAGACTTCCCTTAACACTGAGAAGACTTAACAACAACAACGACCTGCTTACAGGACAGGGCTCCCTGCATTGCCCTTCGATTGTGAGGTGAAAAGAGAGGACACTCCACATCCTGACTTCTATGTAGGATATGCATATTCCAGGATCTTTAATACAGAAACATGATGCCAACAACAGAGGTTGTGTGAAAAATAAAAGTGTGTTGGCACTACAGACAATGTCTTGGATTGGACAATCTAGCTTGCCTGGAGCCTAGAGTTGGTCTTGTGCCAGGAAACTTCAGGGGTAGGGTCTCTTTGTATTTAGGCCAAGGTTATTCCTTTCCATGTCCCTCATATTTTGGTGGGCCTATGCAAACAACAATTGCCACTCTAACACCATTTTTACTGTGCTCCTTTGACTCTAATCCTTAAAAAGAACCCACTAAAAATTTAGGTTAACTTAAGCTAATATGCATGTACATGGAAATGTAGAAAAATACTATGCCTGTAATGTTTAAGGAGTTATGTAAGTTTTATGGCTTTAGATTGCCTGTGTGCTGTTAAGAAATATTATAATGTGTTACAATCTGTGGACTTGAGGGACAAAGTAATTGTACATGGATTCTGTCTTATTTATCTTAATGTTCTTTGGCTGAAATTTCAAAGTTAAGATATCAGCAAGGGGACTTCTGAGAATTATGTTATGGGTGATTGTCCTTCCACTGTAACTTTACCTTGTCCTCTTTCTTTGCATCTTTGTTCTCATAATTAAAAATAAAAAATTAGAAAAAAGAAATCAACAATCAAATAATTCTAAAGATCTACATATGAAAAATAGAGTCTTCTGGGGCTGAATTGTTAGTACAGCAGGCTAGGTGCTTGCCTTGCATGCAGTCAATTTAGGCATTAATTTCAGGCACCCCAAATTGGTCCCCCAAACCCCGTCTGAGTAATTCCTGTGTGCAGAACAAAGTGTAATCCCTTAGCACCACTGGGTATGGCCCAAAAAGAAAATAAATGAATTAATAAATAAAAGCAAATAGCAAACAAACAAAAAAACCAAAAGGGAAAAGAAAACTAGTGTTCTAACATTACACAAATTTCAAAACTCTAGAAACAATGATTTAAACTCATCTAATGAATTATTTATATATTGCTGCCATATATCATACAGCCTGTTTTCATGATGCATTTTGTTTTCTTGCTCTTAAAATATATTGCTTACTGGCTCCCCTGTTCAAGTGATAAGCATATACTGTTCCATGACACCTAAGCTCACACCTCACTAGTCTAGTCTCTATTACCCTAATGTCATTCTGTAACAATTTTAGACAACTTCCAGCACCTATGTTAGAATGAGAGTAAAATTATCATTGACAACTGAATATTATAATGTTACTTTCTTTTTTGTTTTGTTTTGTCTTTGGGTCATACCCAGCAGCGCTCAGGGGTTACCCCTGGCTCTACACTCAGAAATCGCTCCTGGCAGGCTCAGGGTTCCATATGGGATGCCGGGATTCGAACCATCGACCTTCTGCACGCAAGACAAACGCCTTACCTCCATGTTATCTCTCCAGCCCCATAATGTTACTTTCTTATGTGTATAGGCTATACTCATTTTCATACCAGGAATTCAGGACAAGTTCATACATCAGCCTTTAGCAGTGACTCAATTATTCCTGACCTAATCTTTGTTCAATGCAAATTTATTCTCTAGCAATAAAAAGTAAGAGGAATCATACATTTTAGAGTTTTTCTTTTACTGGGGCCACAAACTGCCTTAAGGGATCACAGCTAGTGGAATTCAGGGAACTATATGGTGTATGAGGGATCAAACCAAAGTCAGTAGCATGCATTCAAACACCCTACTTGTACCACCTAGAATTCTTCTTGATTTTACTTTTTTCATGAGACATAAGACCTCTGATTAACTCACATGTGGCCACACATATGAAATGGATTTCTTTTTATTGCTTGGTATTCAACATGCCTGCACCATTTGAAAACTAAGGGTTTGAGTTAACAGAAAAATGGTGGTCAGACCACTGATATTGGCTGCCACAGAACACCACTGAAACTCACATGCTCTGGGCCTGAACACCACATCACTCACCCCAGGATCTGAACTCTCAGACTGAGATACAGAGCCAAGCATGTGATCTCTAGGAACAAGGCAGAGTCTGATTTCCTTTACTCTTTGGGAAAACATCCAAGTCCTGAGGTTCACATTGCACTCTTACATCTATGCAAAATGTTGTTAATGATATTAATAAATGGTTGAACAAAGGGGACATATCATAAAATGATATGTTCTATCCTAAAGTTGTCCAGTCTTCAAGATCTTCTCCTTCACATCTGCTGATTAGCTCCTGTTGGTGAGGGAGATAACCATAAGCCAATCACATCCCAAACTCCTAGTCTTAGCAGTCTGAAACATAACTCAAAAGACATGATTGTTGGTCTGAATGAGGAATTACTATAAGACTCCCAGTGGAGCTAGCAGAGGACTCAGATGAATTAAAGCATTAATTTTATCAGGCTTGAGCACATCTTACTGAGTACATATGATATATAATACAGCAGGGGTCTTGTGTCTCAGCATCTCTAGTGGGGAGTAACTCCTTCATGAGAGGAAAACGGGTAATATGAGAGGCCGATAGAAAATATGAAATAATGAAACTACTCAAAGTAAATTTATGGGGACTCATGTCTTCAATAGATGTGAGACAATTTTACTTTTCCATGTTGGTAACATATATACAAGTCTCTGGTATGAAAGGCATTTCCATGCTGACAAAAGTGGGGAGTCATAGAAGGAGGAACACAATGATAGCAGGCCCTAAAATATACATATCAAAAACTAGCCAATACAGTTGAAAAGAATCCAGAGCTAAAAGGGAGGAAGTTGAGGTCTCCCACAATTATTGTGTTACTATTGATGCCCTCTTTCAAATTTGTCAATAATTGTATTCGATATTTGCTGGTCTCTCATTAGGTGCATATATGTTTAGTAGTGTGATTTCTTCCTGTTGCACATATCTCTTGATTAGTACAAAATGTCCATCTTTGTCCCTTACAACTTTTCTGATTCTAAAGTTTATGTTGGCTGATATTAATATGGCCACCCCACCTTTTTTAAGTGTGTTGTTTGCTTGGATGATTTTCCTCCAGCCTTTGATTTTGAGTCTATATATGCTCTAACTATTCAGGTGTGTTTCTTGTTGACAGTAGAAGGTTGAATTCATCTTTTTCATCCATTTCGCCACTCTGTGTCTCTTAATTGGTGCATTTAGTCTATTCACATTGAGGGAGATGATTGTCATGTGATTTAATGTCATTTTTGTGTATAAGTTTGGTGTGTTTGTTGGTCTGTCTTGTCTTAAAGTAGACCTTTCAGTTGTTCCTTTAAGGCTGTTTTAGTATCTGTGAAATTTCTGAGTTGTTGCATGAAACTATGTATCCTTCCATCAAACCTGAACTTGAGTTGGGCTGGGTGCAGTATTCTAGGTGAACTATCCATTTCATTCAATCTTGTCACAATATCCCACTACTGTCTTCTGGCCTTGAGAATTTCTTGTGACATGACTGCTGTCAAAAATCCCTTCCTCATACTTATATTCATTGCAGCGTTATTTGCAATAGTCAGACTCTGGAAACAACCAAAATGCCCTTCAACAGATAAATGGCTAAAGAAACTGTGGTACATATACACAATGGAATATTGTGCAGTTGTCAGGAAAGATGAAGTCATGAAATTTTCCTATACATGTATATACATAGAATCTGTTATGCTGGGTGAAATAAGACAGAGGGAGAGAGATAGACGCAGAATAGTCTCACTCATCTATGGGTTTTAAGAAAAATAAAAGACATTTTTCCAATAATTCTCAGAGACAAAAGTGAGGAGGGCTGGAAGTTACAACTCACGACATGAAGCTCACCACAAAGAGTGATGAGTGCAGTTAGGGAAATAACGACACTGAGAACTATCATAACAATGCGAATGAATGAGGGAAGTAGAAAACCTGTCTCTAGTACAGGCAGGGGGTGGGAGTGGAGAGGAGGGAGATTTGGGACATTAGTGATGGGAATGTTGCACTGGTGAAGGGGGGTGTTCTCTATATGACTGAAACTCAACTACAATCATATTTGTAATCAAGGTGTTTAAATAAAAATATCGATTCAAAAGGGAGAAAGTAACATAACAAGAAGGGGGTGTTCTAGTTTAGAAAGAAGGGCCTTTTTGACAAAATATGAAAAAATTGTTTTGCTAAAATTTGGGGGCTAGACCATAGCAACTAGCAAGGAAGATAGGAACTGTTTACCAACTAGAAGCTGAAACTAGAACAGCAGGTTTGCATTTTCCCTGACCTCTTTGCTTTAGAAATGAAAATTTATCTGGCCAGTGGGGGAAACTCTAGTAGACTTGGGGCTGAATTTTTCCCTGTGTCATAGACTGATGTGGGAGACTGTTCTAGCCTGCACAAAATGGATGCTATCAACCTTAGCCTCTATCTCTGTGGAAAGTTCCACTGAGCTGCATACGTAGGACTGTCAGCAGGTTCCTAGCCCATGAGCAAATAGGAAATCTTGCAAAACCATAGCCCCTTGTGCTAACCACAGGGCCATGAGGCCAGGGACAAGATGTAGATAATATTTCCTTATATGTCTCTGATTCTGGTCGAGCTAAAGATTGCTAGGATCAGTCATTGAGTCATGCCTTCCCCCTTTTCCTTTCCCACCTCCTTTGGGCTGTGCTTAACAAGACACACTCTATCCTTTTTCCCTTTTTGGCCAAATACCTGTAGTAAGCATATAATTGGTGAAAGGCTTGTTTGAATTGACCAATGCTTGTATGCCCCATAAGTTTAATGTTTAGTACCTTTATTCATTTTTGGTTATGTGCCTATGCTTGGAATATAATTGGATAAGAAATGGTTTGAAATGACCAATAGTTTTTGTGACATACTTCCCCTTGTGTAAAAAATATATATAAGCGCTTGCCTGCTTAATAAATTGCCTTTGATCAGATAAAAGACTTAGGCCTTCTTTCTAACCTCTACAGATTTTTCCACAGATATTTCGGATCGGGTCGGCTTCAGTGAACCCACGAATAAGTTGCAGCATTCATCCCCTTCACCCTGCTGGCCGGGGTCCCCAGAAAGCCGCAGACTGAGGCCTGTAATTTTGGCCTGTATTTTTGCCAGATAGTAGGAAAGAAATTGTAATGTCACTATCTTTTCATGAATATCAGAAATATTGCCAGTAATTCACGTAGAGGGTATAATTAATGTCCACCAACAGGCCTGCTGGCTAAAATATTTCTTAGGGAAAAAATCAGCTCATTGCTCTAGGAAAAGTCAATAGACACATCTGGCAGGCCAATATTCCCTTAAAACGAAGATGTCTATGCTGCATGGCATGACAATGTAATTTCTGACCTTTAAGCTCCTCCTCTACCTTGACTCCTCTTTTACAATGTAGAGGCAGGAACTGCTAGAATATGGAGCAGATTACTATTTTACAGTCATTTTACTGGTGAAAGGCACTTCCTCTTATATCAGGGAAGGCGAGGCTTCCCTGACAGAGCAGAGTTGGGTTCCTCCAGCTCACAAAATAACACCACAGGCTCCTCCGGTCTCCAGCATGTCAATCATCTTCTGGCTAAATCTTTTCCCTCTCTACCTGCAGGTTAGCCTATGGTTGGAACTCACAGGTGAGCAGGACATTGGAATCTCCTTTACCTAGTCTGCCTATGGATATTTATGTTTCTAGTTAATTCAAACAGTGATATCATGGGAAGGTCAATGTCTGGGCATTATCTGAGAGCAGAAAAACTTCTCTGTGGATCTCTTGCTATAGTTGTTAGAATGATTATGAAAGAGATCATTTGACTAAAAGAAACCTTGACAGTGTTGTGTGTATTAACTTCTCCAATCCTTACAGCATCCTATGTGGATGCTAAGATTACATTTGCAGATGGAGAGAGTGAATAAGTTGTCCAATGAAAGCCACCTAAGGCAATAGTAGATCATCAAGAAGTCAAGTCCAGGCAATGCAGATTCAGATCATGTCTATACCTTATTATGCTGTTTAGCTTCTAGAGGAGATAGGAAGAAATAAAAAGTATAGGGAGACAAGCCATCGCTGAGGTAGCACCATTATTGAGCTCTCCAGAGTTCAAAGATGGCTTTGTTTATTCACATACTATTGTTCTTTTTGTTTGTTTGTTTGTTTTGATTTTTGGGCCACACCCATTTAGTGCTCAGGGGTTACTCCTGGCTAAGCGCTCAGAAATTGCCCCTGGCTTGGGGGGACCTAATGGGACGCCAGGGGATTGAACCGTGGTACTTCTTTGGCTACCATTTGAAAGGCAGACACCTTACCTCTAGCACCACCTTGCCGGCCCCACATACTATTGTTCTAATCTACTTTATTATTTGAATTTTCAATATATGTTGTCATTTTCTTATTTTGGAGTATCTAGACTACACTTGGCAGTGTTCAGAGTTTATTTCTGGTCTGTGTTCAGGGATCACTCCTGGCTATGGTCAGGGTTCCATATGTGGTACCAGAGAATAAATCAGTGTTGGCTATATGCAAGGCAAGTACCTTAATTCCTATTATTTGCCTTAACTTATATGCCTTAACTTATATATGTATATATATATGCCTTAACTCTTATTATTTACCTTAATTTATATGCCTTATATGCCTTAACTCCTACTATTTCTCCAACCTAACATATTGGAATTCTTTTATTTTTATTTTTGGGTCACAACCGGTGGTGCTCAGGGATTACTCCTTGCTGTCTGCTCAGAAATAGCTCCTGGCAGGCACGGGGGACCATATGGGACACCAGGATTCTAACCAACCACCTTTGGTCCTGGATTGACTGCTTGCAAGGCAAACGCCGCTGTGCTATCTCTCCAGGCCCTTGGAATTCTTTTTTAATTTCAAATTAAATAATACTTATTTGACATTTATTATTTAAAGTAATGTTATAATATATAAAAAACAACTTAAACAACTCATATGATTATTAAAAAGAAGTAAATAACTATAAAAAACAAGACTGATTTGATCCTCTTAATATGTTCTTAATCTTAGCTGTATTCTTTCTTCATATCCTCCAAACAGACATACTATTCTCTTAAGTTCTTTCCCTTCCTTTCCCTTCTTTTACCATTCTTTCTTTTCCTTCCCTTCCCTTTTTTCCCCTCCCTTCCCTTTCCTTCCCCCTATACCCTTTCTTTCACTTACCCTTTACTTTCCCAATCTTTTCTTTTCCCACCTTCCATTTTCCCTATCCTTGCCTCCCCATCCGTATCTCTTCCTTCACAACATTGGAGACTAAAAACAAGGTCTTACATATCCAAGCAGGCAAGTACTTTATCAGTGAGCTATGATGGTAAACTTATATAAAGTCCTTTTCCTGGGGCCAGAGAGATAGTATGGAGGTAGGGTGTTTGCCTTGCATGCAGAAGGACGGTGGTTTGAATCCCGGCATATCCTTTATGCTCCTCTGAGTCTGTCAGGATTGATTTCTGAAGGTAAAGCCAGGAAGAACCTCTGAGTGCTGCTGGGTGTGACCCAAAAAACAAAAAAAAAAGTTTCTTTTTAAAGATTTTTTTTATTATATGAAATATTCATTGAATAGTTTACCTTATCCTGTGTCTCAGTTCCCCTACCTAATTTCCCATTTCTCTAAATTTACCCCTCCCTTTCCCTAATTTATTTTTTGCCTTTTGGGGCACACCTAGCAATCTTTAGGGCTTATTCTGGCTTTGCACTCGGGAATTACTTCTGGTGATATATAGAAGACCAGATGGGATGCTTGGGATGAAAATCTGAGTTGGTTGTGATCTAACCACTGTACTATTGCTCCAGCCCTCATCAATCTTTTAGGACTCACAAACTTCTCTTTTGGCATGAGTAGAAAGTTTTATATTGACATTATGGAGTCTATCTCCCATGATTACTGTCAATATGTTTATCTCTATTTTGTTTTCATATTGATATCATAGAAGGCACTTGAAGATTCAACAAAACAGGAAGCATGATGTTACTACATTCTTATACTCTTGAGTATTCACTAAGTGGCAGATGATATTGAAAGTGCCCCCTGAATGTCATTTCCTATGATCATTATCTTTAGAAGTAGATGTTTCTTACAGATGAGAAAATCATGGAGGCACATAGGGACCTAAATTTATTTGAAGTAAAAGGAGACCTGTAATTTGAACTCAGCCAGTTAGAGCCTAGAGTTCACAGTTCAACTATAACTATTGTGAAATAGTCATTGATTGTCTCTCAAATACTTTCAGTCCATATTATTTTTATAGCTTCTGCCAACTGATTTGAGGAATAGGGACTAGAGCTTGTGGGTTTATGTTCCTTGGGCCTTCTGTTTCCTGCATATATGCAAGTAGGTTTTGTTTTACATCATGTTATTTACTTAGGAAATAGTTTCTTATGCAATTTTCTGAGATTATCACTAAAAATAAACCCCAAAGATCAAGAAAGTGTCACATTTTCCACATTTGAAAATATACTTTTTGATTGCACATTGTATCAGGAATTATGATAAGAAATTGGGTATATTGGTGAATAATAGAGACAATATAGTTGCTCTTACAAAGTATATCTATTGGGGTAAATTATAATAAAAAGAGGTATAATAGATCACTAAGCTGATATATAAGAAAGTGTTGTAAGTGTTATGTGATTAAAAATACAATGTACTCTAGAGAAAGTAACTGCCAGTATCCTAAGTATGATGAGATGTGTTTTAAACAAAGAAGTCTGGTGGACATCATGGTAAAGGGAAACTGAGTAAAGATTAGAAGATGGTGCAAAATGAATCATGAAAATGAAAGGGGGGAAGAGGAAAGTGTATATGCATATACATACATATATGTACATATATATAGAAAACAGTATATGCAAGGACCCTGAAAGTTGTTTCTTCCTACTCTATTCAGGATTTAATTTTGCTCTGCATGAAATGGTTTTGACACCTCAGTATTTTGAAGAGAGAATCAAGATTTCAAAGGGGAAAAGTCATTCAATCTGATATGAGTCTTAAATTATTCTACATTGACTTGCTAACTGACTGCACAACAGAGATAGAAACTATTAAGCGATTTAAGAAGTCACTGAGTTCATGCACACAAAACAAATGGCTGCACCAAGCTGGTTGTTAGAAGAGACAAAGTAAAAAGCTCTGTGTTTGGATGCCTGCTGCTTGGAGCCAGTAACATTCCCTAATACACAATGCTAGACTGGAAGGGTTTGAAATCGAGATCTGAGAGAATAAAACTGAGATATAGAGAGGAAAGTCAGGAATTCAGGTCTGGGATGTTAATTGTGAGATATTAACTTCTGTTTGAGGAAAAAAGTATGCCCTGTGGAAATTGTAAGGACAAGTTTAATGTTAGGGGAAGGTCTAGATCAAAGATGTGAATGTGAAAATGATGGATGCACATAGAGCAGAGTTTTCCCATTGACTGGTTCCTGTCAACCCTCTGATTTCTTTTTCTCACTCTCTCCTTATTCGACTCACTCATCTCTCCAAGATTCAAGCATAATAGTTCCCACATTGACACATGTTGTCACTTTTGTGACACTCCTTCCTTCCCATTGCCCAATCTTCTCTCTTTTTCCCTTGGGTTTTGGGCTACACCTGGTGGTGCCCAGAGATTACTCTTGCTTCTTTGCTCAGAAATTACTCCCGGTAGGCACAGGGACCATATGGGATGACATTGGCCATATGCAAGACCAACGGCCTATCTGCTGTGCTATTGCTCCCAGTCCCAAGGTTTCTCATCTTTGTTTAAAATTTTTGGTTTTGGGGACAAACCAAAGGCTTGGCTCTTTACTCAGGGATCACTCCTGGAGGTGCTTTGAGCACCATATGTAGTACCAGGACAGTGAATCAGAGTCAGTGAAGTACAAATAGTGCTCAGACTGTTGTACTAGCAGGCCTCAGTCTTCTTCTCTTGACTTAAACCAAACCACCTGAGCCCTAATCACAGTAAAAGTCTGAGGTGTCCTGTGAGAGCTTGTTCTCCTTAGGAATTATGTTGGCCACAGAAGTGCTGAATGGGTCTATTATATCAGAGATGCAAAGGTGAAACACAAATCCTTCCTATTTTCCTCTTATAGATAGAAAAGTCAAAAAGTTATGTTAAAAATAACAGTTGTGGGCCTGGAGAGATAGCACAGCGGCGTTTGCCTTGCAAGCAGCCGATCCAGGACCAAAGGTGGTTGGTTTGAATCCCGGTGTCCCATATGGTCCCCCGTGCCTACCAGGAGCTATTTCTGAGCAGACAGCCAGGAGTAACCCCTGAGCACCGCCGGGTGTGGCCCAAAAAATAAAAACAAAAACAAAATAATAATAACAGTTGTGGTTCAACAACAGGCTGACTCTCTGGTTTATATTTTCTAGTACAGAACCATGAACACATCTTCAATTCAAAAAGAACAATTTTGTGTTTCTCTAAGATTCCAGCAATACCTAGTCCTAGGGAAAGCAATTTAACTGGAAATTTCTTCACTCAATATGAAAAATAATGACTCACTAAGATTCCCTCAACTCAGAACTCATTGTCAAAGCAAAGTTAACAGATTAATTCTTTTCAAAACACAAAAGTAAAGCTTATTATTTCTTTTTTTTTTTTTTTTTGGTTTTTGGGCCACACCCAGCATTGCTCAGGGATAACTCCTGACTGTCTGCTCAGAAATAGCTCCTGGCAGGCACAGGGGACCATATGGGACACCAGGATTTGAATCAACCACCTTTGGTCCTGGATCGGCTGCTTGCAAGGCAAACACCGCTGTGCTATCTCTCCAGGCCCTATTATTTCTTGTTCTCTTGCCTCCCTGTTCTAACTCCATATTCAAATATCCATTTAAAAACCTACCAGCCTCAGGTACCATACATGTTATATTTTTTCCTTGAATCATTTAGTCTAACTCAAAGACTAATGACCTTGTTCTAGTACACTCTTGTTATAGTGTTCATTATGCATAACATAAAACCTGGTTTAAAAGTATAACAATTAGTGGCAAGTCAGTACATCCACAATGTATAAAATTATAGGAACTACTCATATAGGAACATGCCAACACTTTTAAGTGGAAATTGTGTGCCCCAAATAACTCCATTCCCCATGATGCAAGCTATGTTTTTCTATGAATTTGCCCATAGTAGATACTTTATATATGTGGTGAAATTTTCATCATTTTATTTTTGATTTATTTAAATTAGCATAGCATTTTAAGATCCTTTTTTTTTTTTTTTTTTGGCAGTGCTCAGGGGTTACTCCTGGCTCTACACTCAGAAATTGCTCCTGGAAGGCTCGGGGGACCACACGGGATGCTGGGATTCGAGCCACCATGCTTCTGCATGCAAGGCAAATGCCCTACCTCCATGCTATCTCTCCGGCCCAAGATCCATTTATTTACAGACTGGATCAGAATTTTATTGATAAATAGAAATCAAAATATTTCATTTGTATACATATCACATTATGTTTATTCATTAGTCTCTGTATGACACATTCTATTTATTTGGGGCAATAAGCTTTTTCATAGTATCTTGACACAAATATTCATTGATCAGTTAATAGAAAATATAAAACACAGAGACTTGAAACCATGTTTAATTTTCTATAAAGTTCCATGACTATGTGTGTGTGTATGTATGTGAGTGTTGGGATTGTCACCTTCGTCTCATACTGAGTAATCAGGCTAAGGACCACCATTCACCATGAGCATCATTTGGAGGGAAAAAAAAAAGGTGGATTTACTGACTTCCTAAGATATCAATAAAATTCCATTAGCACCCACCTCTTCAGTTGACGGTCAATTGTCAGAATTGTCCCATGGTTCCTCACAATGCAAAGGAGAGAAAGTAAAACATTCCTTGAAACCAGACAATGGAGGAATGGAAGTATTGGCTAAAGCCTTACATTCCAAAGAAAACTCATGCAGGCCAACTCTGCAATGTTCCTAACTGTACGGCCATAATCCAATTCTGGGAGGATTGGTCTCAAACAGGGTTGCTGTGAGAATGAATAAGCCAAACCAATATAAAGTAACAAGCATGAAAAAAAAAAAAAAAGTAACAAGCATGGAGCCCAGGGCTTCCAGCCTTGTGTTCTGGACCTCGCCAAACCTTGAACTCAAGGTCCATCATGCTGAACAATCTGTTCACGGATGCTGGTTGTTTAAAGCCACTTGGGGAAGGTTACAGGCATACAAAGATGAACAGGGAATAAAGGAACTGCTTGTGTTTCCCTCAGGAGTGATGGGTCAGGAGCAGCTGCAGGTGAACCAGCCTGACAAGTCAGTGTCGGTGGCAGCTGGACAGACGGCCACTCTGCGCTGCCTCCTGAACTCCCTGCTCCCTGTGGGCACTGTCAAATGGTTCCGGGAGACAGCCAAGGACCGGGAGGAGATCTACAATTTCCGAGGAGGCAACTTCCCCCGAGTGACAGCTGCTTCAGATGCCACCAAAAGAGACAACATGGACTTTTCCATCCACATCCACAACATGACCCCGGCTGACACTGGGACCTACTACTGTGTGAAGTACCGGAAAGGAGACCCAGAGGAGAAATTCAAGTCTGGAGCAGGAACCCAGGTCACCGTGAATGGTGAGTGTGCTGGGGGCGGGGCGGGGAGGGTTCTATTTCCTGGTGTGTGACCACAGTCAGTCAAAACAGCCCCTCCCCTGAGAACATCAATTATGGCCACATGGTCCTTGTTCTCGTGTCTGCTTCATGGTCTGCTATACCTACCTCTACAGATCAGGGAGTTTGAGCTCACAGAGTGTGCAGTTTGCACCTGAAGGCAGGTTACTAAGAACAAAGTTGACGTGGAGCTTCTTCTCTTTCCTAAGCACTTAGTGTGTCCTCAGCTGTGCTCTGGCCATGGTGGAAATGAGTCAATACAATATGCAGAGACTCTTTTCCACAAATATTAAATTCTCTTTCCTCCAATAAAAGGCCAGGTAAGGTGATAAACCTGCATATTATTTTGTTTTAGAACTATCTCTGGGAAGACAGTTGTAAGAGGCACAACTTGATGTTCAATCTGACAACCACTGTGGTTGCACATTTTCAGGCAGCTTGTCAGGACACCTTTCTATGGCTCAGAGGAAACTCCCAGTCACTGAAAGTTCTGAGTAATGCAAGAGAAAATTTCATCCTAGGAAAATTCCTCAATTGGGTGACTAAAGACTTCCTGGGAGACAATGAAAACTAATAAGACAATCTTTTCCAAGATTTAGTCTTCTCATCTGTAGAATGGCAATAATAATTGACTTCTTTAGAAGACCTGAAAGGGTCTGAGATGCGAATCTCAACCAACAGTAGACAACACACCATTTATGAGGGGGTGCATCAGGTTCTGTGAGTCAGTTTCCTTGCTGGGTGTCAGTCTCCTCATCCACAGATGGCAAATTAGCCACCAATCTCTGGATGATTATCTGAGATGAAGAGTCTGTTGAAAGAACAAAGGAGGACTAGGAATAAGGGATAAGTTAGACAGGTCAAGGAAAAAGGTTGAATGACAAAAAATCAAGGACCTGGTGATCAGAACACTGGTGCCTGCTGACATGGAAATCCGCCGATGCAATGGCCTTGTAACAGCTTCATCTCAACCTGTCTTCCTTGGCATAGAAGCGACACACATAGAAAGGGCCTACAAGAAAGATATTTGCTCACAGTGTCTAAAAGTAAAACAGGAAGAGAGAATAAAAATGTCTACCATAGAAGCAGGCAGGGATGAGGGTAGGAGGAGGGCAGGGAGGAAACTAAGAACATTGGTAGTGGGAAATTTCCACTGGTGAAAGGTGTTGTACATTATATGACTGAAACTCCATCATGAACAACTCTGTAACTATTCATCTCATGATGATCCAATTAAAGAATTTAATTTAAAAATTTATATGTATATATATATATATGTGTGTGTGTGTGTGTGTGTGTGTGTGTGTGTGTGTGTGTGTGTGTGTGTGTTTTGGGGAGCCACAACAAGCAGTGCTCAGAGGTTACTCCTGGATCTGAATTCAGAAATCACTCCTGGCTCAAGGAACCATATAGGATGCCTGGGATTGAACCTGCATCTGTTCCGGGTCAGTCACATGCAAGGCAAATGCCCTACCGCTGTGCTATCATTCTGGCCCCCAAAAATTAAAATTTTAAAAAGAAAGAATGAAAGATATTTGCCATGAGTAGACCAAGGAATGACGTTTACTTAAGAAGTAATTTAGGGGGGCCGGGCGGGGGCGCTGGAGGTAAGGTGCCTGCCTTGCCTGCGCTAGCCTAGGACGGACCGCAGTTCGATCCCCCGGCGTCCCATATGGTCCCCATATGTTGCCAGGAGCAACTTCTGAGCGCATAGCCAGGAGTAACCCCTGAGCGTCACAGGGTGTGGCCCAAAAACAAACAAACAAAAAAAAAAAGAAGTAATTTAGGGCCCGGAGAGATAGCATAGCGGCGTTTGCCTTGCAAGCAGCCAATCCAGGACCTAAGGTGGTTGGTTCGAATCCTGGTGTCCCATATGGTCCCCCGTGCCTGCCAGGAGCTATTTCTGAGCAGACAGCCAGGAGTAACCCCTGAGCATCACCGGGTGTGGCCCAAAAAAAAAAAAAAAAAAGAAGTAATTTAGGTTAAAATAGTTCTTAGAAGGATAACTGTACTTGTGTTAGGAAATATAGCACAGTGGGGAGGGCATTTGCTTTGCATGTGGCCGACTAGGTTAGATCCCCAATATCCCTCATGGTTTCCTGAAACTCGAGTAATTTTGGGAGGGGGGGTTGGGCCACACCCAGTGACGCTCAGGGGTTACTTCTGGCTGTACGCTCAGAAATCACTCCTGGCTTTGGGGACCATATGGACTCTGGGGGATCGAACCAGGGTCCAATCTAGGTTAGCATGTGCAAGGCAAATTACCTACTTCCTGTGCCATCTCTCTGGCCCCCATATTAGGAGTAATTTATGAGTGCAAAGCCAGGAACAATCTGAGAGCCACTGGGTGTGTTTTGCTCAGCATCACTGAGCATCACCGTGTCCCAGTGGACAGCCTGGTCTGAACCATCTTCCTGGGCTCATGTCCCTACTCTGCCACACCCTGTCTCTGTGACCACTTGGTCAGCACTCAGCACTGGGTCAGGGACCTCCTCTGTCAGCGATGCTTCCTCCTCACACCTCAGCTGCACACACAGCGGACTAAACTCTGAGGCAAGCCAAGGCAGTGAGGGTGCAGGGAGATTCCTACACACCAGCCAGGAAGTGCTGAAGCCAGAGGGTCCAAGGTGGTCACTCTCTTGTCCAGGCCTTGAGTAGATGTGGGATTAGGGCCAGAGGTCAGCATAGGCCCTGGCTGCTGCACATTAAAACATTGTGGGATACCCATCAGACAAGGGGCTAATCTCCAAAATATACAAGTCACTGACAGAAATTTACAAGAAAAAAATATCTAATCCCATCAAAAAATGGGGAGAAGAAATGGACAGACACTTTGACAAAGAAGAAATACAAATGGCCAAAAGACACATGAAAAAATGCTCCACATCACTAATCATCAGGGAGATGCAAATCAAAACAACTATGAGGTACCACCTCACACCCCAGAGATTGGCACACATCACAAAGAATGTGAACAAGCAATGTTGGCGGGGATGTGGAGAGAAAGGAACTCATCCACTGCTGGTGGGAATGCCGTCTAGTTCAACCTTTATGGAAAGCAATATGGAGATTTCTTCAAAAACTGGAAATCGAGCTCCCATACGAGCCAGCTATACCACTCCTAGGAATATACCCTAGGAACACAAAAATACAATACAAAAATCCCCTCCTTACACCTATATTCATTGCAGCACTATTTACCATAGCAAGACTCTGGAAACAGCCACAATACCCTTCAACAGATGAATGGCTAAAGAAACTGTGGTACATACACACAATGGAATATTATGCAGCTGTCAGGAGAGAGGAAGTCATGAAATTTTCCTATACATGGATGTACATGGAATCTATTATGCTGAATGAAATAAATCAGAGAGAGAGAGAAAGATGCAGAATTGTCTCACTCATCTATGGGTTCTAAGAAAAATGAAAGACATTCTTGCAATAACAACTTTCAGACACGAAAGGAAAAGAGCTGGAAGTAACAGCTCACCTCATGAAGCTCACCACAAACAGGGATGAGTTTAATTAGAGAAATAATTATGTTTTGAACTATCCTAATAATGAGAATGTACGAGGGAAATAGAAAGCCTGTCTAGAGTACAGGCAGGGGCTGGGTGGGGAGGAGGGAGATTTGGGACATTGGTGATGGGAATGTTGATGGTGGGTGGTGATGGTGATGGGTGGTGTTCTTTACATGACTGAAACACAAACACAATCATGTATGTAATAAAGTTGTTTAAATTAAAAAAAAATTAACTCTTCAGGTTCTGCTCTGCCTAGGCATTCAGAGTGGCCTAGTCAGGTATGTTCTGGGCAGCTGAGTGTCTGATCTTCTCCAGAGGCTGCTAATCACAGCCAGGCCAGAGCACATGAGAGCTGTTCTTGAGGCCTCAGAAGAGGTTCCTTCCTGACAATCAGTGTTTCCTGTATTGCTCAACCAAAGACACCTGTGTATGGGGAGGGACTTTGGAATAAATGTGTATGTGCTTGCTCCTGGAACCCCAAGTTATTAAGTTTATCATATTTATCAGCCCATTTGGGTCAGAAGAAGGGCAGAACTGAGACCCAGATTAGGTCCGACCTTCCCTTCTTAGATGTGTGTGTGTCTCAAGAACAACTGGGATCTCACAAATCCTCATTCTAGAAGGAATCCCACAAATGCGCATCTGGGTAGCCCTAGGCTCTCCCTTCTTCAGCTAACACATGTAATTATCAAAAGCTATCTTTCCTCCATTCCACATTTATCCACTTCTGTAAAGTGCTTGATATTTTAATTAAATAATTTTTAAACATCATGATTACAAACATAATTGTAGTTGGGTTTCAGTCATAACAAGAACACCGTGCAGCCTTCCCATCACCAGTGCCCCCATATCTTCCTCCCCCATCTCTTGCGTGTATTCGAGACAGAATTTCTACATCCCTCATTCACTAACATTGTTATGATAGTTCTCATCATAGTTATTTCTCTAACTAAATATCATATCTTGAACCAGTCCTTCCGGCCCTCTTCCCTTGGAATTATTTCAATGTCTTTAATTTTTCTTAAAACTCATAGATAAGTGAGACTACTCTGTGTCTCTCTCTCCCTCTGACTAATTTCACTCAGCATAATAGATTCCATGTTCATCCATGTGTAGGAAAATTTCATGACTGCATCTCTCCTGACAACTGCATAATATCCCATTGTGTATATATACCACAGTTTCTTTAGCCATTCATCTGTTAAAGGACATCTTGGTTGTTTTCAGAGACTGGCTATTGTAAAAAGTGCTGCGATGAATATAGATGTGAAAAAAGGATTTTTGTATTGGAATTTTGAGTTCTGAAGATATATCTAGGAGTAGTATAGCTGGATCAAATGGGAACTCAATTTCCAGTTTTTAAGGAATCTTCATATTGCTTTCCATAAGGGCTGGACTAGACGACATTCCCCCATCAACACTGACTGCTGTTGTTTTTTATGATGTGTGCCAGTCTCTGTAGTGTGAGATGATACTTCATTGTTGTTTTGATTTGCATCTCTCTAATGATTAGTGATGTGGAGCATTTATTCATGTGCCTTTTGGCCATTTGTATTTCTTCTTTGAGAAATAGTCTGTTTCTTCTTCCCATTTTTTGATGGGGTTAGATTTTTTTCTTTTCAGTTCTGTCAGTACCTTGTATACTATTTGATGGGTATTGGGTAAATAGCTTCTCCTATTCTGTGGGTGGCTTTTGTATCCTAGGCATTATTTCCTTTGAGGTGCAGAAGCTTCTCAGCTTAATATGTCTCATTTGTGTATCTCTGCTTTGACTTGTTTGGAGAGTGCTGCTTCTTCCTTGAAGATGCTTTTAGTTTCAATGTCTTAGAGTGTTTTACCTAGGGTTTTCTAAATATAGTATCATGTCATCTGAAAACAGTAGAGCTTGACTTCTTCCTTTCCTATCTGGATCCCCTTGATATCTTTTTCTTGTCTAATCGCTATGGCAAGAACTTCCAGCACTATCACTATGTTGAATAGGAGTAGTGAGAGAGGGCAGACTTGTCTTGTACTAGATTTTTAGAGGAAAGGCTTTTAGTTTATCTCCATTGAGAATAATATTTGCCATTGGCTTGTGATAGATTGCCTCTACTATATTGAAAAAGTTTCTTCTATTCCCATCTTGATGGGAGTTTTGTTTTTTTTATCAAGAATGGGTGTTGAACCTTATCAAATGCTTTCTCTGCATCTATTGGTCATATGATATGATATGGTCCTAGGATTTTTATTTTTCTTTTTGTTAATATGATGTATTATGTTGATTGATTTATGGACATTAAATTATCCTTGCATTCCTGCGATGAAACCTACTTGGTCGTGATAGTATGACTTTCTTGATGAGGCAATGGATCTTATTTGCCAAAATTTTGTTGAGGATATTTGCATCGCATTCATCAGGGATATTGGTCTGTAATTTTTCTTTTTGGCAGAATCTCAGTCTGATTTTGGTATCAAGGTGATGTTAGCTTCATAAAAACTATTTGAAAATGTTCCTGTTTTTACAATTTCATGGCAGAGCCTGAAAAGAATTAGTAGTAATTCCTTTTGAAAGGTCTAAAAGAATTCATTAGTGAATCCATCTGGGCCTGGGGTTTTGTTTTTGGGAAACTTTGGATTACCATTTTACTTTCCTCAATAGTGATGGGGCTCTTTAGATGTGCTACATCATCCTGGTTCAACTGTGGAAAATTATGAGTTCAAGAATTTATACATTTCTTCCTGGTTCTCATGTTTCGTGGCATAGAGTTTCTTAAAGTAGTCTCTGATTACCCTTTGAATTTCTGCAGTATCTGTAGTGATCTCCCCCTTTTCATTCTCTCTCTCCATTTCTTTGTGAGTTTTGCAAGTGGTTTATCAATCTTGTTTATTTTTTCAAAAAACCAACTTTTGCTTTTGTTGATCTTTCAAATTGTTTTTTTGGATTTCCATTTCACTGATTTCTTTTTTTTTTTTTTTGGTTTTTGGGCCACACCCGGTGACGCTCAGGGGTTACTCCTGGCTATGCGCTCAGAAGTCGCTCCTGGCTTGGGGGACCATATGGGATGCCGGGGCATCGAACCGCGGTCCGTCCTAGGCTAGCGCAGGCAAGGCAGGCACCTTACCTCTAGCGCCACCGCCCGGCCCCCGATTTCACTGATTTCTACACTAAGTTTTGTTATTTTCTTCTGCCTACCTATTTTTGGTTCCTTTTGTTGGTCAGTTTCTAGTTCTAAAAGCTGTGTCATTAAGCTTCTTATATAGGCCCCTTCTTTTTTTCCTCTTAGTAGTGCTTTGGTTGTGTCCTATAAATTCTGACAATTTGTGTCTTCATTGCCATTTGTTACCAGGAATGTTTTGATCTCCTTTTTTATTTCATTTCTGATTCTCTAGTTGTTCAGTAGTGAACTGTTTAGTTTCTAGGTGTTAAAGTTTTTTCTGTAATTCTTTGTAGTTCACATCTAATTTCAGTGCAAAGGTTGTCTGCAAAATTTCTATCCTCTTTATTTTATGGAGGTATGTTTTATGGGCTAGCATGGTCTATCTTGGAGAATGACCCATGCACATTGGAATAGAATGTGTATCCAGGTTTCTGGGGATGAAGTGCCCTATATATCTACTAGTCCATTTTCTTCCATTTCTCTTTTCAGAGCTAGGATATTTTTGTTGGGTTTCAATCTGGTTGACCTACCAATTAGTTACAGGGCAGTATTGAGGTCTCCCACTATTATTGTTTTTGCTATTAATATCTTCTTTCAGATTTGTCAACAATTGTATTAAATATTTTACTGGTCCCTCATTGGGTGCATATATGTTTAGGTGTATGATTTCTTCCTGTTTCTATATTTCTTGATTAGTATGAAATGTCCATCTTTGTCCTTTACAACTTTTCTGAGTCTAAAATTTGTGTCATCTGATATTAATATGGCCACTCCAGCTTTTTTAAGGGTGCTTTTTGCTTAGATAATTTTCCTCCAGCCTTTTATTTTGAACCTATGTTTGTTCTGACTATTCAGATGTGTTTCTTGCATGTAGCAGAAGGTTGGATTTAGTTTTTGATCCATTTTGCCCAGTGGTCCTCAAACTATGGCCCGCGGGCCACATATTGTATTTGTATCTGTTTTGTTTCTTCATTGCAAAATAAGATATATGCAGTGTGCATAAGAATTTGTTCATAAGTTTTGTTTTTACTATAGTCAGGCCCTCCAATGGTCTGAGGGACAGTGAACTGGCCCCTGTTTAAAAAGTTTGAGGACCCCTGATAGCCACTCTGTGTCTCTTACTTGGTGCATTTAGTCCACTGACATTGAGAGAGATAATTGACATGGGATTTAGTGCCATCTTTATGTAGAAGCTTCGTGTGCCTGTTGGTCAGTCTTGTCTTAAAGTAGACCTTTCAGTTTTTCTTTTAAGGCTAGTTTTGAGTCTGCAAAGTTTCTGAGCTATTTATCTGTGAAGCTATGTATACTTTTTTCAAACCTGACGGTGAGTCTTTCTGGGTTCAGTATTCTAGGCGAAGCATTTATTTCATTGAGTTTTGTCACTATGCCCCACCACTGCCTTCTAGCCTTGAGTGTTTCTTTTTTGGTTTTTGGACCATTCCCAGTGACTATCAGTGGTTGCTCCTGGCTATGCACTCAGAAATCGCTCCTGGCTTGGGGGACCATATGGAATGCTGGGGGATCAAACCGCAGTCCATCCTATGTTAGTACGTGCAAGGCAAATGCCCTATCACTTGTGCCACTGCTCCAGCCCCCAGCTGTAAATTTTAAGGATGCTCCTTTGAATGTAATTTCCCTTTTGATCTTGATTCTATCCCTATCTGTGGGATTCGTCATTGTGATTAGGATGTGTCTTAGGGTGCTTTTCTTCGGATATCTTTTAGCTGATACTCTTTGAGCATGTAGGATTTGGTTGCATACAGTCTTTATCTCTTGGAATTTCTCTGCTGATTCTTCCTGGGAATTTTCTTCCTGGGTCTCTGGGACTCCAATGATTCTTATGTTATTTCTGTTGAGTTTTATCAAAGACTTCTATTTCCATCTTTCTTTGAGGATTTTTTCCATTATCTGATCATTTGCTTTAAGTTTCTTTTTCAATCTTTTCTGATTTATTTTATGTTTATTTTTTTGTTTTGGGGTCACACCCAGCTTTGCTCAGGGATTACTCCTGGCTCTGCACTCAGAAATCGCCCCTGGCAGGCACAGGGGACCATATGGGATGCTGGGATTCCAACCACGGTCCTTCTGCATGGAAGGCAAACGCCCTACCTACATGCTATCTCTCTGGCCCCCTTTTCTGCTGTATGGAGTTGTTCTGCAACTCATCTTCCAGCTCACTCTCTCTGTTCTCAGATGCTGTTACTCTGTTAGAATGGCTTTCCATTGAGGTTTTCATTTCATCTACTTGTTTTTCAGTCCTCTTATTTCAGTTTGGAGTTTTCTGATTTCTATCTTTGTGGTCTGTTCAGCTCAATCTATACTTTATTTAAGTTCTCTGAACATCCTCCATATTTCTACTCTAAATTCATTATCTGAGGGGCTAACTAGGTGGTTGGTACTTTTCGGGTCATCAGAGCTGCCATCTTTATTCTCTAAGCATGGTCCTGCATTGTTTTCCCATTGCAATATTTGTAGTGTGGTATTTACTACGTGTTGTGGTGGGGTTCATGGGCTCAAAGATATGTGCAGCCTTGAAGTGAAGCAGGAAAGCAGGCACTGAGCAAGGCAGCAGCCTTTTCTCTCACGAAACACTTTGGGATCGTCTTATTGATTTGTTTAATTTGTTTAATAAACTCAATGGTTTGGTGGACCTGACCTCTCCAAGCTCCTCCTCTTATGCCCTTGAGTTGCACGCTGTTTGCCAGGACTCGTA
Organism: Suncus etruscus; assembly: GCF_024139225.1. Taxonomy (NCBI): domain Eukaryota; kingdom Metazoa; phylum Chordata; class Mammalia; order Eulipotyphla; family Soricidae; genus Suncus; species Suncus etruscus. Next base: position 12,891,786 of record NC_064856.1, on the reverse strand, counting down.
GTCCTTCCTTGGCTATGTTTAGCATCCTTCCCAGCTTTTTAAATATTTGTGAGAGCTGTGACTTAAGATTAGATTCCTAATTGTCTGAGATCTGAACAGTTTCTTTGTATTTAAGTACCAAGTTTCTCTCTATAATCTGTTAATCTAACAATGTCAATGTCCTACCATGCTATTTTAGTATTAATAACAAGAATAACTAGTGATTCCATTTGCCTACAAGAAAATTGTAGAGGCAGTTGAAGCAAGATATCAAAACCAGAAACAGTTGGTGTTAGTAGGACAAAAAGGGTGAAGTTGTCACATGGACCCTAGTGTGCCTACCTAGTTTGGAGTTTAAGAGTTAAGCAGTGGCACAGGGGCTTCCTGGTACACGGCACCCATGGTGCAGAGACTGTAAGGAGGTGGTATCAGCATCCTGGGTGCACCTAGATGACAAAAGAGGCAGATATCTGCGTTATATGGTACTCTGGATCCTGAAGGCCCTTGGGGGAAAGAGGAATGGGAGCTCTGTGATACAGAGCAGCCAATGGGAAGTGGCAACCAGTTAAGGGACTGTGGAGTAGGCAGGGATCAGAGTCCTGAAAGCACCTCAATGACAATAGTTTCTATGTCTTTTAAAGAATTGTGTCCACTTCATCTGAGTTGATGGGGTTTTTGGTATAAAATTTTATATTATCTTTTTGAAATATTTTGGTTTGTTTTATCTTTTATCTTTTTATTTATTTATTTTGGTTTCTGGGTCACACCTGGTGGTGCTCAGAGGTTACTCCTGACTCTATGCTCAGAATTCACTCCTGGCAGGATTGGGGGACCATATGGAATGCTGGGAATCAGACTGGTGTCTGTCCTGTGTTGGCTGCATATGAGACAAATCCCTGACCACTGTGCTATCTCTCCAGCCCCTTATATTATCTTTTGGATATCTGGAGTCTGTAATCATGTCACTACTTTCATTACTAAGATTGAAATTTGTGTCTGTGCATGTGTCATACATAATTGGTAGATTTTATTGATTTTCTCAAAGAATGTACCTTTGATTTCATTGATTTTTCTATGGTTTTCTGGTTTCTCTTTCTCATTTCAGCTTTATTCCTTATTATTTCCAGAAAATTGAAGAAGAAATCTGTCTTTAAACTAGTATTACTTTGATACTAAAACCAGATAAAGAAAATGCTTTATCAATCTTACTTATGAACATAGATTTGTCATAAAGCCATAATAATCATATTTTAGTAGGAAGACCAAAGGAACAAAATAAAAATCAAAAATAGTTTCTCTTGACAGATACCAAAATTAATTCCACATGGAGGAGAACAAATTCATATAAAGAAAAAGCTATAGAAGGAACAGAAGAAAGCAAATGTAGATTTTTATATATGGGAGTTAACTTAGAACTTAAAAATAGGAAAATTATCCTGACTGTAATTCAAACTGCAACAACAAAGAGGGAAAAATGATCATTTGACCAAGTTGTACAAAAAGAGACTTGAATATGTATATTTGTAATTCTCTTTTAAAATTTATATAGCTTTTAAAATATAAAAAACATGCAATTTTTAGAATTATAAACATTAAATAGAAAAAGAAAGGCAATTTATAGAGTAATTTTATCCTGAACCTATAAAACATATTAACTTCTTGTACATAAAAAGATATTCAGGAAGCCAGAGATATAATTTGATGATAGAATGCAAGCTTTGCAAGTATAAAATCCTAGAGTTGTTCTCCATGCCCCTCTAAATTATAATTTAAGAAAAATGTCCAAATTGAATCACAAGAACACAACTTCTCACTTATGTGCTAAACACTCTGCATGAGGTGTTATGGGGAAACAGGTACTTCCACATTTTTTAGTAGAAATGCAGAATTATGTCACTCATAAGGAGATGAATTTGGCAACAGCTAGCAAAGTTGCACATTGCATATATATTACACAATTCCACATTAGCTTGTGCCTAACAATACCACTTCTAGAAATTAATCCCCAAGACATATTAAACAAGTTGAAGAGAATTTATGCTCAAGTTCACATTACATTATTTTTAAGAGCCAAATCAATGAGCTCTTAATAAACTACAATGAAAAACTGCATCTTTTAAAGGGCATGGAAAGAACTCAGCAGCTTGCCTTAGTTATTCTTGGTATCACTAGGCAAAAAAAAAAAAAAAACACTATTATATGAAGGACATTATGCTTATATCACAGAATAGAAAGTAACATACATATACTTATTAATATTTTATTAAGAGGAATAAAAATGTTTTAAACTTAAAATATTACCTAGGAGGGAAGAAGATAATATGTAGCAGAAACGGAAAAAGAACAACTACCCTGACTCTAACTTGATAGAGATTTTGGCTTTATAAACAAATTAACATTTTAAATAATTATGAAAATTATAATTTAAATTTTTTAATGTTTAAATGACTAACTCTAAAATTAAACTGAGCAAACTACAACTCAATTATTTATTCAAACAAGACTAATTATTTTGAAGCTGACCATGAGATAAGAATCTAAATGAGGGGTTCACAGAGGGGAAGGCAGATAATTAATAAAAGACTGTCTGGGCTAGAGTGATAATAGAGCAGATAGGGTGCTTGCATTGCACACGACCAACTTGGGTTCAACTGGTATCCTTTGAGTAATTCCTGAATGCAGAAACAGGAGTAATTTCTCAGCACTGCTGGGTGTGGCAAAAATATTAAGAATGAATGAATGAATAAATAAATAAATAATGGATGTCATCAAGCCCACCACCAATCTGGGTATTTGGAACTTAACCCAAGTTGTAAACAATGATACATAAGTCTCAGAATGTAAGCCTTTCTAGAGAACTATATGCCAACTCCCTTACTAACTGAGCTTCCCCCCTCATTTGCCCACAACTTCTACTGTTCTGTGTACATAAATAATCATCCAGAAAAACCAATCTTCAGAAAAAGATTGCAGGTAAGAACATACATACACTGTTATTCTGAGTGCAGCAAAGTGTTCAAGCTCAAGAAATTTATATATGAATCTTCAGGATTGGTATCTAGGCTACCTAAAATAAAGTGTATCCTCGGTGAAAGACATCCTAAGGACAAAATTGATCTATTCAATGTTTATAATTTGAGCATATTTTATTTGGTTATGGTGTTTATTAGAATTATGTATATGTGTTATAGAAAAAGCTAATCATGCTGCTATCTGTAGGAACTGCTATTTTCAATAAGAGAAATAATGCTGAAGACATTCAGTTAAAAACATTCTTCCACATGAATTAGAACTGATAGTATTAATCCACTTTGTTTTTTTCCTTTTTATAAAATATTTACTTTATAGCCATCATAACCAACATTTGTTACTGTTCTGAAAGCAATAACAACTTAGTAGTAATGAGCACTGTTAATACAGAGATTATGATCTCTAAGCTACATTTCTATTAAAATGTACCAGGACTCCTTAGGGAAATGACTGAATACAGATCTCTTGTAGAAATATACAATATGAGTTTAAAATGTTATTAAATGAGAAAGAAAGGAAGAAACCAATGTCAATTAAAGTTGTATTGAGTAAATATTCAGGAAGCACAGCAATGTATTGCTTAATAAAAAATATATTTTCTTAAAATGTGTTGTTAAGCAATTTTGTGCTTAACAACATTGTGAAAATCATCAAGCACGTGTTATTCTCCAAGTAGCACACTATTTTACTGGCACAGAAATTCAGGAGGACTCTTGCACCCAAATATTGCTCATTCTTCTGGCAATGAGTATTTTTTTTTTGGTTTTTGGGCCACACCCATTTGATGCTCAGGGGTTACTCCTGGCTATGTGCTCAGAAATCACCCCTGGCTTGGGGGGACCATATGGGACGCCGGGGGATCGAACCGTGGTCCGTCCTATGCTAGCGCTTGCAAGGCAGACACCTTACCTCTAGCGCCACCTTCCCGGCCCCCGCAATGAGTATTAAAAAATAAGTAGGCCAGAGGAATTTGAGGATCACGGTAGAATAGACCATTCGCTATTGTCAAAATGTTGATATGTGACCCATCACGAATTTAAAAGAGAATTCCAGTACACAAGAAAATTTGAACAGGATTAAGAAAATAATACGATTAATTGACATCAGGAACCAGCCTAACTGCACAGCAGGTAGGGCATTTGCCTTGCATGTGACCTCAATCCAGGTTTTATCCCTAGCATCCAGTATGGTTCCCCCACCTACCAAGAGCAATTTCGAAGTGCAGAGCCAGGAGTAACCCCCTGAGCACTGCTTGGTATGCCCCCCAAGCCCAACAAAATAAATTGGCATCCATAAAATATATTAAAATACATTATTTAATTATAATATTAAATAAAAAGTTCATTGTCACTGTTACAGGTAGCAACTCATCGGAAACCTACAAATGGGCAAAAAAAAAATGCATTTCCCCTGCCTTTACTATATGAACTGTATGTCAGAGTAATTAAAAATAATTTATGGGGCCCGGAGAGATAGCACAGTGGCGTTTGCCTTGCAAGCAGCCAATCCAGGACCAAAGGTGGTTGGTTCGAATCCCAGTGTCCCATATGGTCCCCCGTGCCTGCCAGGAGCTATTTCTGAGCAGAGAGCCAGGAGTGACCCCTGAGCACGGCCGGGTGTGACCCAAAAACCAAAATAATAATAATAATAATAATAATAATAATAATAATAATAATAATAATTTATGATGGCAAGAACATCTCAAAACAATAAAGGAAGATGAGATGGTAGAATTAGACTATCACCAGCATAAAAGACCTAGAGAAAATGGGGCCGGAGAGATAGCATGGAGGTAAGGCATTTGCCTTTCATGCAGAAGGTCATCAGTTCGAATCCCAGCGTCCCATATGGTCCCCCCGTGCCTGCCAGGAGCAATTTCTGAGCATGGAGCTAGGAGTAACCCCTGAGCACTGCCGGGTGTGACCCAAAAACCACAACAAAAAAAAAAGACCTGGAGAAATTATAGAGATAACAGACACTAAAGGATAACAGCAATTGAGGGAGGTTGAGGTTCACTTTAAATGACATTATAGGAATTCCAGCTGGAGTGATATAGTACAGTGGGTAAGGTAATTAATTGCCTTGCATTCAACCAATCCAGGTTCAATTCCTAGCATTCCATGTGATCCCTTAGCACTAACAGGAACAATTTCTGAATGCAGATACAGGACTAAACTTTGAGCAGCACTAGGTGTGGCTTAAAAAATTCAAAATTAAATGGCAGCACAGTGTTATTAGCAGAATGTGACAAATTATGCAGGGTCAACTACCTGTCTTTACAAAGCAAACAAATGACAGAGAAATGAGGAAGGGAGACCTTTTCAAAAATAAATTATTTAAGAAACAAAGCATAAGGAGCCGGTGAGGTGGCACTAGAGGTAAGGTGTCTGCCTTACAAGCTCTAGCCAAGGAAGGACCACGGTTTGATCTCCTGGTGTCCCATATGGTCCCCCCAAGCCAGGGGCGATTTCTGAGCGCTTAGCCAGGAGTAACCCCTGAGCATCAAACGGGTGTGGCCTGAAAAACCAAAAAAAAAAAAAAAGAAAAAAGAAACAAAGCATAAAATGTAACATTAATCTTGTTTAGGACCTAATTCAAAGAAACCAATTTAAAGACCATGTGGAGCATAAACATGCTGTCAAATAATATATCAGTGTTTCTCAAAGTCGGCAATATCACTCCCTGGAGGATGCTGGAATGAAGAGGGGTGGTAGTAATCTTGGGCACAACTGAAGGAGCATTTTCTGTTTGCTCAGTTAAAGGAGGTAGATTCCGGGTAAATATTCTGAGTAACTTTTTCTGAAAAGTTGGGTGGTAGGCCAAATGAGTTCAGGAGCCCTTATAGTACATTAAATTCAGAAATTAATTATTACAATATTCGGTTTTATTAGAATTTTGATTATGTTTTTTAAAGGAATCATCAATTATTAGCTAAATTAATTGAAGTTTTGAAATGAGGTCATGTCTAATATTTGCTTTAAAATAACCTAGCGGATGGTAGAAGTATAGATGAAACAAGATTGTGCATTAATAATTGTTAAAATCCCTCATGATGAGGTAGATTTGGGATATTGGTGGTGGGAATGTTGCACCGGTGAAGGTTCTTCACATGACTGAAACCCAACTACAATCATATTTGTAATCAAGGTGTTTAAATAAACATATTAATAAAAAAGAAATTTAAGTTTTTAGCCAAGTAAACAATATTGAAAATTGTGTGTTACATACTATAACAAAAAGTCTCATGATGAGTACTTTCTATTTTAATGTGTTTGTGTAAATTGCTATAACAAAATAATTTTTTTAATTTTTTAAATATTTTGTAATATCTTTAAGCACCATGGTTACAAACCTGTTTGTAATTGGGTTTCAGTCATAAAAAGTACCCCCCTCCACCAGTTAATTAAAAAAACCATAATTTACAAAGTTATTGATCATTTTGGTTATACAATATTTTAATACCACATTATAAAATATATATATAATATAGATATACACATCCTAAAATGTATCCACTACATTAATTAGCAGCTTTAAAACATATTTAGAAAAGTTACCTAGTCTGATAGAAAGTCTGGAAATGAAATTATCATAGGTTCAGAGAAAGTTAAGCAATGAAAAAAAGATGACCATATTACAAAAGATCTGTACATTTCTTCTCCCTATTTTTTGATGGGGTAAGATTTTTTTTTCTTGTTAAGTTCTGTCAGTGCCTTGTATATTTTGGATATTAGCCCCTTGTCTGATGAATGATTTCTCTCATTCAGTGGGTGGCTCTTGTATCCTTGGCACTATTTCCTTTGAGGCGCAGAAGCTTCTCAGCTTAATATAGTCCCATCTGTTTATCTCTGCTTCCACTTGTTTGGAAAGTGCTGTTTCCTCCTTAAAGATGTCTCAATGTCATGGAGTGTTTTGCCTACATGTTATTCAATATACCTTATGATTTCAGGTCTGATATCAAGGTCTTTAATCCATTTGGATTTTACCTTTGTACATGGTGTTAGCTGAGGGTCTGAGTTCAGCTCACGATAGGAAGCTCACCACAAAGAGTGGTTAGTGCAGTTAGAGAAATAACTACACTGACAACTAACATACCAATGTGAATGAATGAGGGAAGTAGAAAACCTGTCTCAAATACAGGTGGGTGTGGGGGGTGTAGGGAGGTGGAAGATTTGGGGCATTGGTGATGGGAATGTTGCACTGGTGAAGGGGGTGTTCTTTATATGACTGAAACCCAACTACAATCATGTTTGTAATCAAATTGTATAAATAAATATATTTAAAATAATTGTAGATACCCCTTCAGTAACAATATTGCAAACCACAATGTCTAAAAGTAGAAAAAGGAAGAGAGAGACAGAGACAGAGACGGAAACAGACAGAGACAACAGCAGAGACAGGTTATTCCTCTCTCTTTATTTTTTCTATTCCTGTCTCTGCTCAGAGATCACTCCTGGTAGAGCTTGGGGATCATATGCAGTACCAGAAATTGAACTCAGATTGTCCATGCACAAGTCATGCATCTAACTTCTATTAACTACCATTAACATCTTCCTGTTCTCAGGGTTTCCCTGTGTCCACTCTGCCCACAATCATCTTAAACTGATTGGAAAAATCTGGCTACTTTTGTGACCCCAGGAAGCTCTGCAAAGTGGTCTCATCTACTTTCATGTAGGCATAGCATTCACTTGATTTTGCTCTTTGGATGCCAGGCCAGGCTAAAAGTAGGAGTATAAACCATGAGATGAATTGTAATTCATTTTCCTGATTTTCCCATCCCTCCAAACTGTACCTGGGCTTTAAGAAGCATATTGCAAGACTCCTCTCAGCTTTTTGTTCTATCATTGGTTTTCTCCAGTTCCTCTTCTCTCCCAGAAATCATAAAATGAAGTGTAGGTTCAGCTTGTAACTAAAGTGTAAAGGAGAGCTGCAAAGGAGAAGCCCTATAAGCCAGTGAATTTCTCCAATTTGCCCATTAATGATAGGGCTTGTGCATTTAATGTTCCAAAACAACACTCTCAGAAGCATTAGTTTCCTCATTGTTTCAGGAAATACCCTGAGGATATAGTCTCAGAATTCCCACCCAAAACTTCCCTTCCTCCCTCCTCCTTGGAAAGCTCAGTTCTGTGGCCCAGTCTTCAGGTTCAGTTGTCTCAAGGATAAAGGAAATCTCTATTTCTGCAATGACAGACATCTTTGAGGAAAACTGTCATCTCCCCACTTACTGAACAGTCAAAAAAACATACAAGAAGAAGGCAGCAGCAAAAACAGCAACACTGAGTTCAATAGGGACATCAACAAGCACATCTTATTTATGCTTGCATATCAGGTGCCTATGAAGTACAAAATCAATTGCACTTCAGCTCTAGGACTATACTCAAAACCACTAAATTGATCTTGTTATGGTGGATGATTTATAATCAATTTGACTCTGAAGGAAAATACTTAATGTATCCACCCATAGCGAACACCAAATCTTTATCATAGTCTCACAAAATTCTCATCATTCCTCCCTTATTAAAATGCAGAAAGAGAGAAATAATGTATTTCGCGGAAGCGATTTCTATTTTTTTCTCCAGATCTCTAATGGGAATTTTCACTGGTTGTCCAAGAAAAGACCAAAAAGTGTTATATAAAGGGCAAGTTCAGAAAATAGGTTAGTTTTCAAAAGAAGTTATGCCACTTCAGCTTTATAAGGCTTTATAAGGCTGATGTTAAATCTTATTTTCAGAAACAAAAAGAAATTTGAAAAGATGTTCATTTTTGTTTAGGAGCAAGGCTTTATTTTTATTATATATATATTTTGGTGGGGGCACCTGGAGGTGTTCAGAGGTTACTCCTTGCATTGCACTCAGGAATTATTCCTGGTGGTGTTCAAGGGACCATATGGAATGTCAGAGATCGAACACAGGTTGTCTGCATGCAAGGCAAACACCTTACCCAATATACTATCACTTTAGCCCTGGGATTTTCACATTTTTGTCAAAGGCAGAAAAGCATAAATAGAAGGTAGCACTGGTTTTGCAGAGGCTGTCTGAAGTTAGCATGCATCTAGAGAAGTAATTAATGCAGTCAAGCTTCTTGGAGAAATGCTTTATAGAGACACTATACACATCACTTCTGCCTATACATATGCTAGAGTGATTTTAGGTTTTATGTGTCATGGAATAACCTGATAGGTTATTTAGAATCTAGAAATACTCAGATATTTTTATATAAATTAATGGTAAATGCTTTTTGACTTCATACCTTTCATCTTCTGTAAGATTTCATATGAACACTCTACTTTTGCCTATATCTGGTTCTCAGAATCTAAAGTGCCGAATCTCCTGTGAGCAGTTTTTATAATGTACTAAAAATAGTAATTATTGGGGGAGGAGAGCTGAAGATAAAGTTCAATAACAGAGCGTACAACTTATATATTTGATTCTTGGTATTCCCCAAAGAGAGAAAATTATTGGGGCCAGAGCAATAATAGAACAGGTAGAGCTCTTGCCTTGCATGTGGCAAATCCAGTTTCAATCTTAGTACCCTAAATGAAGTGCCAACAACTTCTTTGTATCTGATTAGTTAGAATTTCAAACAGCCAGCTTCAACCAATCAGTGATCAGGGAAGTGCTACCATACCAGAAAAAAACAATAGCCATCCACTTCTGGAACAGAAACTCACTTTTCCAGTTCATTGAAATCCACTGCTGAACAGAAAAGTGGATTTCTGTTAACAAGGAGATATGGCTGTGAAGAGGCCAAAACTAGAATAACTTCAACAGTAGGGTGTAGAGAAAGGACTTTGACTAAATCCTCATATGTATCTCAATTGGTTTCCTTTGGTTTTGTTTCCCCATTGCCTTCTCATCTGGCTTTTACCCCTCCCCTTGGGGGTGGGCTTTGTTTGTTGTTGTTGTTGTGTTTCAGAATTTTTTTATTAATTTTTTTCTTTTTTTTTTCTTTTTTCTCTTTTTTTCTTTTTACAAGCCTTTCACAGTTATATTCAAGGTACATAGTAACAGTGAATTAGGGCAATTCCCTCCACCAGTGTTGACCTCCTTCTGCCCCTGTTCCCAGCATGTTTCCCCTATCTCCACCCTTAGCCTCCTGGGCGTATAGCATAACAAGTTCCTTTTGTGTAAAGTTTGTTGTAGTCTCTTGATTCTATTGTCATCAACTTTGGATTGGGTATTTAGGAATAATCTTTTTTATTTCCACTCAATGTTCATGAGACTGCTTGCCCCTGGTATCATCCACTTTTTTTCTCAATGAGGCAGAACAAGCTGATTCATGTTCTATGCTTTGTTTTGATCTCAATAAAGTCAGAGATGATAGAAGAGAAAGAGATATATAGGTGGATTTAAGATTTAAATGAGGGGCCGGCGAGGTGGCGCTAGAGGTAAGGTGTCTGCCTTGCAAGCGCTAGCCAAGGAAGGACCGCGGTTCGATCCCCCGGTGTCCCATATGGTTCCCCCAAGCCAGGGGCAATTTCTGAGCACTGGGCCAGGAGTAACCCCTGAGCATCAAACTGGTGTGGCCCAAAAAACCAAAAAAAAAAAAAAAACTCAAAAAAAAAAAAAAAGATTTAAATGAAAAAAATGTGGGGCGTAGTAGGAGTTCTCACAAATGACATCAAGGTCTCACAGCCTCTAACTGGGTAGATAGGGATATCAAATGCTGAGATGGGGACATAGGACAGAGTATAACAAACTAGGTAAATGATATGAATAGAAGAATTGTAGGTGCTGAGTTGAGAGCAAGATATAGATAATGGATTTATTGTCACTGCAATGTGAGTCCCGGGTAGATCCCAAATTCCAACAAGGAATTTTTCTCACTCTACATTCTGACTACTTACCCCCTTGTGTTAATGGCTCCTGCCAACAAGGAGCACTAAAGCCAGTGAGGAAAGAAAAGTCTAATGCATAAAATAAGAACAAGTTTGCCAAAGGTGGTTTTGTAGTTGTTATTGCTGCATAAAAAGCCCCCAAAAGTGGGAGTTAATAAACAACTATTTCATTAAAACCAGTGACTGTATGTCAAAATTACAAACAGGACTTGTGTAAAACCTTCTCTATTTTATGTTTCTGATACCTCAACTGGGAAAATTCTGCTAGGGGAGACAACTTTAGGAGTTTGTAATCATCTGAAAGTTTCTTCATTTTAGCAACTGATACTGTCTATTGATAGGCAGTATCACCTAATTGGGCTTTCAATGAGAAATTCCTGAATCAAATATAATCTTGCTGTGTGTGTATGTGGGAGGGGAAGCTTCTTCACAGTATAGAAACAAGATTACAAATGGGCATCCCAAGAGAATAAGATAGAAGAGCAACAAAGAGATACAAAGATAGTACAGAAGGTAAAGTAACTTTCCTTGCATGCAGCCAAGTCCAATTTGAATCCCTGGTACCACATGTGGTACCCCAAGTATGACCAGGAGTCACTCCTTATACAGAGCCAGGATAATCCCTAAGCACCGCCAAATGTCACCCAAAAAGAAAAACAAAAGTGCAGTAAGGTTGTGTGGTCTAGCCTCAGAATTCATATCATACAACCTGTGTTGTTATCCCAAGTCTCATATCCATAGGGCACTTCTCCATGGATGAGTACCAAAGAGCACAAGATGCTCTAAAAACTACATTGGTCAATTTTAAAAAAGACAGTAGGTTTGAATGATGGATGAAAAAAAGCAATTCGGGCAGTTGACTAAACAATTTGTTTTCTTTTTGATATTTGGGCCACACCCATCAGTGCTAAGGAATTACTTCTGGCTCTGTGCTCAGGAGTCACTCCTGGCAGATTCAGGGGACTATATACCTGAACTATATACCAAAGATCTAACCTGGACCAGTCATATGCACGAAAAAAATACCCTACCTGTTATACTATTGCTCAGGCTCATGGCAAAATAATCTTATTTTATCAATTTTATCTTAGATTCTCCCCTATGCTTACCAAGCTATAGTCAGTCGTTAACAGGAGGCAAAGATCAGCAGCAGAGAAACTGAGTCACAGAAGGCAGGGTCTGACATGAAGTCCATAAATGAGATCTCCTAAATAAGACTGGTTACCATCATGTGTTCTGGATGTTGTGTTCCTAAGAGAAAAAGAACAGAATAAAGAGCACAGAACTTTTTTTTCCAGGTTGTGATTCAAGTGTTGCTCTATGTATACTGAGTGTGGCCAAAAAAGAGAGCCTAAGACCCTCCACCACTGTCTATGAGTCACCCCAATCTTCCTCCTCCTCCCCCTTCCATTCCTCTGCTTCAAAGTTCCCTGAGTTTTTCCTCATTAGGTATGTTTCATTCTTTTATATATATTCTTCTCTATATACCACAGATGAGTAAGATCATTCAGTATTTGTCTTCTCCCTCTAACTTTCTTCATTTACCATGATGCCTTCTAGTTTCCTCCACATGGCAGAAAATTGAAAAATTTGTTTTCTTACATCTGCATAGCATTCTACTGTGTGTATAACACTTTATCTGATCATCTGTTGTTGGAAATTTAATTGGCTATTTTACTTAGTAATGCAATGAATGTAGCACATAGATCTTCTCAGATTACTATTTTTGCATTCTAGGGATGACTGCCAAAGGGCAGCAGCAGAGCTCATGAAGAAGCTTCATTAGTTTTTCAAGACTAAAAATAACTAAGTCTTCATGCTACTTTTATGAGAATATCATGTATCAATAAGACTAAAAACAACCAATATTGACAATAGGTGGTGGAAAGGGGGCCCTATATCAACACCTTCTTAGTATGTGATTCTTATTTCACAATCTAAAAGCAGGAACTGTAAGAATCCCACTGCCCTTTGCTCCCATCACCATCACTTCCTCATATCTTCACCAAGTTTTCCCTCTCAAAGCAGATAAGGTTCCTGGAGCCACAGCAATGCCTATCCCTGCCTCTCTAGGTCGCCACCTGCCTCTGCTGTTTTGTCTGCTGTTTCTGCTGCTGGGACTCACAGGTGAGCATTACAGAAATGCTTACTTAAGTTGGCTAGCTATTAACACAGTGGGTGGATGGGCTCAATTCAGGAACTGTTTCTTTATTGCTGTTGCTTTCTTAAAGACTTTATTCTAATGTTTTATTTGACATGGCTCTTCCAATTCTTATATCCTATTCTTATACATCAAAATATTCTATATTAGAAATGCAGGTTAAAGCGATAATACAGTAGCTACAGTATTTGCCCTGCTTGCAACCATCCAATATTTGGGCCCCGTATCCCAAATGGTCCCCTGAACTAGGAGTGATGCCCAAGTCCTGAATCGGAATAAGCCCAAAACATTGACAGTGTGGTCCAAAATCTCTCTCCACCCCCCAAAACATATTATTTTCATTCTTCTTTTCTTTTTCTTTTTGTTTGTTTGTTTGTTTTTGGGCCACACCCTGCAGCACTCAGAGGTTATTCCTGGCTCTCTGCTCAGAAGTCGCCCCCAGCAGACACGGGGGACCATATGAGATGCTAGAATTCGAACCACCATTGGTCCTAAATCGGCCTCTTCAAGGCAAACGTCCTACTGTTGTGCTATCTCTCTGCCCCCTATTGGCATTCTTTTACAAAATTTATTCACCCTTTGATTGTTTCTTTTGAATCAGTTGTAAAATTGAGTATATTTTAAACGCTTTTAAAATACAGAACTTAATATAAATGTTTTGATATTAATAATACATTATTTCAACATGTCACACAGAAACAGAGATGGGTAAAATATCATGAATATTTGTGGCCCAACAAGTTTGGTTAAAAATCTTTTTCCGGGCCTGGAGAGAGAGCACAGCGGTGTTTGCCTTGCAAGCAGCCGATCCAGAACCAAAGGTGGTTGGTTCGAATCCCGGTGTCCCATATAGTTCCCTGTGCCTGCCAGGAGTTATTTCTGAGCAGACAGCCAGGAGTAACCCCTGAGCAATGCCGGGTGTGGCCCAAAAACCAAAAAAAAAAAAAAAAAAATCTTTTTCCTCTACTTATTAAACCATGGGTTTATTAAACTTACACATGTCACAAGGCAATGACAATAAATACCCATCTAAAAAAGGTTGTAGCAATATATATCTCCACCAACAGTAGAGTGACTGCTTAGCAACACTAAGTAAATTAGCAATCATTCTTATTTTTTGTCAAATAAATATTCTGAAAATTATGTCTTTTCCTGGTTACAGAGGAATAAACATCTTATTAAATTTTTGTTACATTACAGGATTGCTATGAAAATTTTAACTAAGTGGGAAATACAAGGAAACAATAAAAAGTCCCCATTCCCATGTCAATCCCTTCAAGCAGACACTGGGGAAGGGCTGATTTAGCTCATACACAGTGCTTCTCAGGACTTAACTCGTGGTTCCTAGCTCTGAGCTCAGGGGCTCAGATGCTTCGGGGGCTGTATGTGGTGCTGGAGATCAATCTAGGTTGACTGAATGCAAGGCAAGTGCCCTACCCACTGTATTATCTCTCCAGACCTTATAAGATATTTGTTTGTTTTTGTTTGTAATCTTATAATAATATCATTATTTAAAAACCATGATTACAAATATGTTTGTAATTGGGTTTCAGTTACAAAAACAAATGCATGCCCCTTCAGTAGTGCAACCTTCCCACTACAATGCTCTCCCTCTCCCTCTTCCCCGGACCCCCTGCCTGTATTCAAGACAGGCATTCTATTTCTCTCATTCACTACCATTATCATGATAGTTGTTAGTGTAGTTATTTCTCTAACTGCACTCACCACTCTTTGTGGTAAGCTTCATATCATAGACCGGTACCTCCAGCCCACATCTCTATTGACTCTGGGTATTATTAACATACTGTGTTTTCTTTTTCTTAAATCCCATAGATAAGTGAGACTATTCTGATATATCTCTCTCCCTCTGACTTATTTCACACAGCATAATAGTTTTTATGTCCATCCACATATAGAAAAATTTCATGACTTCCTTTTTCCTGATGGATGCATAGTATTCAATTGTGTATATGTAGCACAGTTTCTTTAGCCACTCATCTGTTGTTGAGCATCTGGGTTGTTTCCAGATTCTGGCTATTATAAACAGTGCTGCAATGACTATAGGTGTGCAGAAGGCATTTCTGTATTGTGTTTTTTGTGTTCCTAGGGTATATCTCTAGGAGTGGTATAGTTGGATCATATGAGAGCTTAAATTCCAGTTATTTGAGGAATATCCATATTGTTTTCTATAAGGGCTGGACTAGACAGAATTCCCATCAGCAGTGAATGAGAGTTCCTTTCTCCTCACATCCCTGCCAGCACCGATTTTCTTGTGTTTGTTTTGTTTTGTTTTTGTTTGCTTTTGTGTGTGTGTGATGTATGCTAGTCTCTGTGGCACGAGATGGTACCTCATTGTTGTTTTGATTTGCATCTCCCTTATGATTAGTAATGTGGAATATTTTTATGTGCCTTTTGGTCATTTGTATTTCTTCTTTGAGGAAGTGTCTGTTCATTTCTTCTCCTCATTTTTGATGGGGTTAGATTTTTGTTCTTGTTAAGTTCTGTCAGTACCTTTATATCTTTGATATTAGCCCCCATATCTGATGGATATTGGGTGAATATTTTCTTCTATTCTGTCAGTGGCCTTTGTATCCTAGTCACTATTTTTGAGGTGCAGAAGCTTCTCAGCTTAATATAGTCCCAATTGTTTATCTCTGCTTACACTTGTGTGGACAGTGACGTTTCCTCCTTGAAGATGTCTTTAGTTTCAATATCATGGAATGATTTGCCTAAATGTTCTTCTATATACCCAATGGTTTGGAGTCTGATATCAAGGTCTTTAATTCATTTGGATTTGACCTTTGTGCATGGTGTTAGATGGGTCTGAGTTCACTTTTTTGCATGTGGCTGACCAGTTGTCCAAACACCACTTGTTGAAGAGGCTTTCCTTGCTCCATTTTTCGTCTCTTGTACTTTAATCAAAGATTAATTGATTGTATGTCTGGGGATCATTCTCTGATTACTCAACTCTATTCCATTGATCTGAGGATCTGTCTTTATTCCAAGACCATGCTGTTTGTATGTCTATTGCTTTATAGTATAATTTAAAGTTGGGGAAAGTTATGCCTCCCATCTCTTTTTACTAAGGATTGCTTTAGCTATTCATGAGTGAGTGTTTATTGTTCCAAATAAATTTCAGGAGTGTTTGATGCACTTCTTTGAAGAATGTCATGGGTATCCGTAGAGGAATTGTATTAAATCTGTATAATGCTTTGAGGAGTATTGTCATTTTAATAATGTTAATCCTCCTCTTTTATTTCTTGAAGTACTGGTTTGTAGTTTTCCTTGTATAGGTCCTTTACCTTCTCAGTTAAGTTGGCTCCAAGATATTTGAGTTTGTGTGGCACTAATGTGAATGAGATTGTTTTTTAATGTCCATTTCTTTCCTATCATTATTGGTGTATAAGAAGGCCATTTCTTTTTGTGTATTAATTTTGTAGCCTGCACTTCTTTATATAAATCTATTGTTTCTAGAAGCTTTTTGGTAGTCTTTAGGGTTTTCTAAATATAGTAGCATATCATCTGGAAACAATGAGAGTTGGATTTCCTTATTTCCTATCTGGATGTTCTTGACATCTTTTTCTTGCCTAATTGTTATGGCAAGTACTTCCAATACTATGTTAAATAGTAGTGGTAAGAGGGGCAACCTTTTCTTGTACCAGATTTTAGAGAAAGGCTTTTAGTTTATTGTCACTGAGAATATTTGCCATTGACCTGTGGTAAACGGCCTTGACTATATTGAGAAAAGTTCCTTCTGTTCTCATCTTGTTAGAGTTTTCATCATGAATGGGTGTTGGGCCTTATCAAATGCTTTCTCTGCAGCTAGTGATATGATCATATGATTTTTATTTTTTCTTTTGTTAATATGGTGTTGGTTGATTTGCATATGTTAAAACATCCTTGCATCTCTGGAATGAAATCTACTTGGTCATGGTGTACAATCTTCTTGATGAGGCATTGAATCCTATTTGCTCGAATTTTGTTGAGGATCTTTGCATACAGAGATACTTTTTAAAGATTTATTCCAAGTAGCATTCTGCCACTAATATTAAAAAAATCATCTTTTGTTAAAATTAATTTTTGAACATAATCATTTACATAATAATAGAGAAAAAACATCACCTTGATTATGTAGTAAATTCATATCTTTTTTGGGCTCAATTCTAGGCTTTCTCTTCTGTTTTATGAACTTCTTTGCCAATCCTAGTAACAACCTTTCTCTCTGATGATAAATCATTCTTTAACACTGACTATGATGAAACTGAGTTAGGGTTTGTTGTTTGCTTGTTTTTTTCCTTTTAGAGTCTTCTATAGACTCTAGCATTAGACATCTGTTTAACTGTGCATTTTACCACTTATCTATGTGGCTGAACATCTTTTACAGATTTTTCTTCTTCTGTGACTGTGGTATATTTGCCTGGGCAGTTTGTCTGTTTGGCTATTTCAGTTTCTTGATACTCATTGCTCCCAGATCATCCCAATGACCAATCTAGTAGTTGACACTTGAAGCATAAAAAATTAATGAATAGAACTTCAACTTTAATCTAGATATAGGCCATTGGATTTCAGACTCAGCCCTTGCTGGGCTAGGAATGAAACCTTAGATCTGACTAGTGTTTCCCCACAAGAACAGCAGCAGGTGAGGAGGATCTGCAAGTGATTCAGCCTGAGAAGTCACTGTCTGTTGCCACTGGAGAGACAGCCACTCTTCACTGTACTCTGACCTCCCAGCATCCTGTGGGAACTGTCAAGTGGTTCAGGGACACAGCAAAGGGCCAGGAGTTAATTTACAGTTTTGGAGGAGGCCATATTCCTAGAGCAACAAATGCTTCAGATGCTACAAGGAGAAGCAACATGGACTTTTCCATTCATATCAGTAATGTCACTTCAAAGGACACGAGTACCTACTATTGTGTGAAGTTCCAGAAAGGGAACCCTGATGATGTAAAATATAAGTCTGGACCAGGCACCAGTGTTTTTGTGCGTGGTAAGTCTGAATACCTAAATAGCCAGCTCTTTTTTTCTGCCTTTTGGGCCACACCTGGCAGTGCTCAGAGGTTATTTCCTGACTCTGCACTCAGGAATCACTCCTGGAGGGCTCCAGGACCATATAGGATGCCAGGGATTGAATTTGAGTCAGCCACATGGAAGACAAGTGTCCTACCTACTGTACTATCACCTCGTCATCCCTCCACCCAGTCCACTTTTCTAAGATAACCACACTCAGGCTCCCTCATTGTTACAACATATGTCAAGTGCGAGAAGACACTGAGCCAGAGCTTTGCACATGGCAGATCCAGGTTTTAATCTCTGGCACCTCGTATGGTCCCCCAAGCCCTGTCAGAAGTGATCCCTGAGTGCAGAGCCAGGAGTAACCCCTGAGCACTGCCGGGTGTGGTCCAAAACCCCGAATTTAAAGTAAGTAAATGGTTATAAAAAGGATGAAAATAAAAGGGATAAATAAAATACATAAATAGAGATAGATAAAATAGATAAATAAAAGAAGATAGAGTTATGTTGGAGGAGCAACATACAGGAGGACCTCCCTACAGTTTCCAAAAGCCCACAAAATAGGCTGGAAAGCAGAGTGAGTAAAATTGTAGATAGTCTCTCAGGGGCCTATGATGTGGCTCAATGGGTAAAGCATATTCCTATTCCTGGTATGTGTAAGGTGCCAAATCCAATCCTTACAACTGCAAGGCATCACACAGCACTGCCAGGTATAGCAATCTGGCCCCTAAGCACCACAGTGGAAGGTCAAAACTACTGAGTTAAATAAGTCAGAGAGAGAGAAGGAGAGAGACTCAGAGAATAGTCTCACTTATGTATGGGTTTTAAGAAAAATAAGACATTATTATAAAAATGCTCAGAGATGAAGGATGGAAAGACTGGCTCATGATATGAAGCTCACCACAAAGAGTGGTGAGTGCAGTTAGAGAAAGAACTACACTAACAACTACCATGACAATGTTAATGAGTGAAAGAAGTAGAATGCCTGCATTGGTGTTGGGAATGTTGCACTGGTAAGGGGGGTGTTCTTTTTGTGACTGAAATCCAACTACAGTCATGTTTGTAATCATGGTGTTTAAATAAAAAATAAATAAGTAAGTAAAAATTTGAAGAAAAAATAAACTACTGAATGATCAGTCCTGCACTGTTGATTAAAATATAAAGTTCACATACTGTGTGAGGCTGCTCTAGGCACTGTGTTTCTAACCCCTCAGGCTGACAGGTCTGAAGACACAGGGTAACTGCAGAGAAATAATTCACAAGCAAAGTTTCATCAGAGTCAGCTTGCTTTTATTCCATGGCCCTGTCAGTCATATGCTTTTCCTCACTTGTGCTTCTCTGCTAAGCTTTCTGCTATCTGCTTTCTTTTTCTTCTGTTACTTCTTTTTCTTCTTCTCCTCTCTGTCTTTTGATGCTCCTCCTTTTCCTCCCCCAGTCATCCTCTTTTATTCTTTATTCCAAATAACCCACTCTATCCCAGGTGTGGGCAGGTCTGATCATTCAGGTGGGATTAACATCTCAAAAGAAGAGATTAGAGAAACAGGAACTTGAGGGAAGGGATACGTTACATTTTCCACCTTTTTTTTTTTTTGGTTTTGGGGCCACACCCGGTAACGCTCAGGGGTTACTCTCGGCTATGAGCTCAGAAGTCGCACCTGGCTTGGGGGACCATATGGGACGCTGGGGGATCAATCCTCGGTCCTAGGCTAGCTCTGGCAAGGCAGACACCTTACCTCTAGCGTCACCTCTCCGGCCCCCACCTTTTGTGTTTTAAACAAAACAAAAAAATTAGAAAACTTTTGTTCTCCTGTTCTCTGGAAAAGCATAAACATTAGAACTTTTCTGCAGATACAGTTATAGTTTGAAAATTCTTATCATTATTACACCAAGTGCTGTTAATAAATTTAGAATATCCTAGTTCCTTTCGATAAAGTTCTCTAAACAAAATCACAAGAACATTTCTGCAGATAATAAAGCTTAAAAATAAGTTGCAACATAAGATAAACAATAAAACATAGTAATTGGGAAGCATTCACATGATAATTTACTCAACAGGAACTTTGAAACATATATCAATAGAAGTTTTGTTGTTGTTGTTTTTTGGTTTTGGGGGCCACACCCTGCGGTGCTCAGGGGTTACTCCTGGCTATCTGCTCAGAAATAGCCCCTGGCAGGCATGGGGGACCATATGGGATGCCGGATTCAAACCACCACCTTCTGCATAAAAGGCAAACGCCTTATCTCCATGCTATCTCTCTCCCGTCTCAATAGAAGTTTTATTTTGTTGTTCTTGTTTTTTTTGTTGTTGTTGTTTTTTTTTTGTTTTTTTCCGATTTTTTGGTCACATCCGGCAGTGCTCAGGGGTTACTCCTGGCTCTATGCTCAGAAATCACTCCAGGCAGGCTCAGAGAACCATATGAGATGCCGGGATTCGAACCACTGACTTTCTGCATGAAAGGCAAACGCCTTACCTCCATGCTCTCTCTTTGGCTCCAGAAGTTTTTAATCTTTAAAATTCTAGCACCGGGCCCGGAGAGATAGCACAGTGGCGTTTGCCTTGCAAGCAGCCGATCAGGACCAAAGGTGGTTGGTTCGAATCCCGGTGTCCCATATGGTCCCCCGTGCCTGCCAGGAGCTATTTCTGAGCAGACAGCCAGGAGTAACCCCTGAGCATTGCCGGGTGTGGCCCAAAAACAAAAACAAAAACAAAAACAAAAACAATAAAATTCTAGCACCTAGAATATTTTGAGCATCAAACCCCACATTAACATTTTTGTAAACTCTGATGCCTAAAATAAAATTTTACAAATAAAGTAAAGAAAAATATATAGTATGATAGAGAAACAAGAAAATGGTAAATAGGTTTTGATACAAGGGAAATAAAATTATTTTTCTAAAATTAGAAATAAAAACAAATTGAACGTGAAGCATTATAGAAGATAAGCACAAGATATTTAAAGGAAAACTAAGTGCAAGGAAATTTTCAAATTTTTAAGGAAAATTACGTCTAATCTAAAATTCTGTAATTTCCAATCATTAGTTTTTATGCTTCTCTTATGCATTATCAAAATGGGTGTTAAGCAAACAAACAAAAAAAGAAATCATGAATAGAAAGTACTGTTTTCAGTATCTAAGTATTTGCTTTGATTTAATTACATTATATTCCCTTGCCCTGTATTCCCTTGTTTTTTTTTTTTTATATATCTATTCGTTTTTGAATGGGGTAGTTGGGGATGGTCACACATGTGGTATTATTGTTCAGGATCCTCTCCTGGTTCTATGCTCAAGGGCTTTGCTCCTGGCTTTGTGATCAAGGGCCACACCTGGAAAAGGATCATAGGCAGTGTCAAGATTCAAACTATCAGCATTTCTGCAACCACATGTTAGATTAGTTTCTTAATCTTTATATTTTGTAGCCCTCTTCACTTTTGATAGGAATGTACTGTTTCAAAGTCTATGAAAAACAGTAAGGAGATTTCTCAAATAATTAAGAGAAAAACAATAAAATTAATTTTCTAAATGGGGGGTAAAACTCTGATAATCTGATGAGATTATTTAAATCAGGGCTTCTTATATTTTGTTTCATTGGGGGTTGCTTTGGGCCACACCCAATTGTATTTAGTGCTTACTCTGTGCTCTGTGCTCAGTAATCACTCTTGTCAGGAATGAGTGACCACATGCAATGTTAGGATAAAACCTAAATTGACCATATACAAGGCAAAAACATTACCCACTCTACTATCCCTCCAGAAACCTTTTATTGTAGTCAAAAGTTCCATAGCCCAACATTTAGTTAATGTTCCCATTTGGTGTCATCTTAACCCATAGTTTAAGAAACTTGGGTTTTGTTTTGATTTGCGGGGTTTTCTGGAGGGCCACACCCAATGGTGCTCAAGGGTTACTTCTGGATCTGCATTCAGAAATCACTCCTGGGCAGGCTCAGGAAAACCAGGGATCAAATCTGGGTCTGTCCCAGTTTGGCTACATACAAGGCAAATGCCCTACGGCTGTGTTTATATGATGTGATATTGTCTGATATTTACTATTAAATGATGAGATGAACTGGAAGTCACATAAAGACATTAATAGGGATATCTTGGGCACTTTGGGGATGGTAAGGTAAGATAACCATATACATCAAAATCACAAATATTAAAACCATAAAATATAATGTGACCTGAATGAGTTATAAATAAAAATTTAATAAACAGGGGCTGGAGAGATAGCATGGAGGTAGTGCATTTGCCTTGCATGCAGAAGGACGGTGGTTCAAATCCCAGCATTCCATATGGTCCCCCGAGCCTGCCAGGAGTGATTTCTGAGCATAGAGCTAGGAGTAACCCTTGAGTGCAGTCAGGTGTGACCCCAAAAACAAAAACAAAAAAACCCAAAAATTTAATAAGTAGTTAAAATGGAGGGGCTAGGTAGCTGGTTCGATGGGGGGAGTTTTTGTTTTGCACACAGGAGCCTATGGCATCACATAGCATCCTAAGAACCCCACCAGAAATGACCCCTGAGCCAGTCCCTAAGCACTACTACTAGATGAAGCAAGAAATAAATATATATAAATAAATAATAAAAGTAAAAGTGGTACATAATATAGTGATAGAACTCCTATGCATTTATCCAAAATATTTGAAATACTGATTCAAAAATAAATTTGAAAGGCCAGAGCAATATTGCAGCAGTTAAGGTATTTATCTTGTATGCAACAGACCCAAGTTTGATCTCTGGCATCCCATATGGTTCCCTGAGCACCACCAGGAATGATTCATGAGTGCAGAGCCAAGAGTAACCCCTGAGCACCACCAGGCATAACACCTCTTCAAAAAAAGATATTTGCATCTCTGTGCATAGCATCATTATTCATAGAATAGCCTAAACACGAAATTAAGCCAGATTCCCTTAACAAACGACTGGATAAAGCAACTATAGTAAAGCTAGTGAGATAATATGGGGTTAAGGCATTTGCCTTGTCTGTGGCTGATGCAGGTTCTATCTCTAGTACTATATATAGATCCTAGGCACTGCCAGGATTCACTCATGAGCACAGAGCCAGAAATAGTCTCTGAGCACTGTTTAGTGTGGCTCAATCTCCCCTTCTCCATAAAGAACTGTGGTATGTGTGGAATGCTACTTAGACTTTTAAAACATAAAACCATCCCTTTGGGGATAAATAGATGAAACTTGAGGTGATTGTTCTAAGTTAAATAAAAAAGAAAATTATCAAATAGTTTCTCCCAGAATTAGAAAATAAATAGCCAAAGTAAAGGAACTGACAATAAATAAAACTAATTTCCAGATTCTCTGAGCAGTAAAGTGGGTAACAGAAGACAGGAGGGAAGATATGAGGGATGGACAGTTTTAATTATGTGTTCTATATAATTTTTTTTGGGGGGCCACACCTGGCGGTGCTCAGGGGTTATTCCTGGCTGTCTGCTCAGAAATAGCTCCTGGCAGGCACAGGGGACCATATGGGACACCGGGATTCGAACCAACCACCTTTGGTCCTGGATTGGCTGCTTGCAAGGCAAACGCCGCTGTGCTATCTCTCCGGGCCCCTATATGATATTTTTAACAGTGTATTTTGTGATCACTGAATGGAGAAAGTGATGGAAGAAAGAAAAGATGAAATGGTATTATCTGCATTTAGCATGATCATCAGAGTCTAGTTTCTAGTGAGAGCTGATATTTGTTGTTTTTGTTGTTGTTTTTAGATCATACCCAGCAGTGTTTAAGCTCTGCACTCAGAAATTACTCCTGATGATGCTTGGGGGGGGGGGGGGGCTAAGACGAGGTGCCATAGATTGAACCTGGGTTGACCATGTACAAGGCAATCATTTACCCACTAAGTTATCATTCCAGCCCCTAGGGTTTTGTTTGTTTGTTTTTGTTTTGGGGTCACACCCGGCAGTGTTAAAGAACTACTCCTGGCAGGCTTGGGGGACCATATGGGATGCTGGGATTCGAACCGCCATTCTTCTGCATGCAAGGCATATGCCCTACCTCCATGCTATCTCTCTGCCCCACCCCTGGGATTTTTTAATTAAGTCACCATGATTTACAAAATTAGTCATGATTGAATTTCAGGCATACAATGTTCCAATACCAATCACTTCACCAGTACCAACCAATGTTCCCAGTTTCCCTCCTTCTTCACACCTGCCTCTATGGCTGGCACCCTTTTTTTCTTTTCTTTTAAGCTTTATGGTTAACAATACTGTTATTGATAGAATCTAATCCCTTTAGTGTTCCCTTCCCTGTCCCTTGCACAGTGACCTTCTTTCTACCAAGGCCAGTTCTCATGTTCTTTGTCTCCATTGTTTTTGTATTGCTCTTGCGAATTTGTTATTCGCCATGTTTTTTTGTATCCTACATATGAGAGAAATCATTCTGTGGCTATTTCTTCCTCCACTGACTAACTTCACTCAGATCCATCCATGTGGCAGAAAATTGTATGACTTCATCTTTCCTTATTGCTAAATAGTATTCCATCGTGTATACATACTATAATTTTCTTATAGAGTCAGCTATTCTAAGGCAATTAGGTTGTTTCCAGATTTTAGATATTGTAAATAGTGCTGCAATAAATATAAGCATGCAAATGTATATTCTGGATTGCTTTTGGGCCCTTGGAGTATATTTCAAAGAGTGGAATTTCTGGGACATATAGAAGCTTAATTTCCATATTGTTTTTTTCAAAATGACTTGAACCAGTCAACATTCCCACCATCAGTGAATGATAGTTTCTGGGAACTGGAATTTTGTGCAGGAAAATCAGCAAGGCCAATTAGAAGGTTGTAATTATGATAAGTCATATGGACTCTTCATTATAGGTAAAGAAGAATGAAATGAGAGCATTGGCTGAAAGTACAATTGGGTGAACCCTAAGGACAAAGAGTAATATATCATCTTTTCTCTCTCCTCTCCATCTTTTCCTGGTCATAGCTAAGCCTACCCTTCCAGAAGTGTCTGGCCCCTCCCACAGGGCTAGTCCAGGACAGGTAATAAAACTCACCTGTACATCAAGTGGCTTCTTTCCCAGAAATGTTTCTCTGAAATGGTTTGGAACAGAAGTGAGTATTCAAGAAATCAACCAGAACATTGAACCTCTCATTGGCCCATCTGGAAATGCTTTCTCCTACAACATCAGCAGCACAATACAGGTGACGCTTGACATATCCTCACTCCACTCCCAGATCACCTGTCAAGTGGCTCACAGTGAATTGCAGATGCCCCTCAGTACACATGTGAGCATCTCCAAATTTTTCCGAGGTAAGAATCCTTCCACATGCCCAACCTTTGCTGGCCACAACAGGACACCTATTTGGATATTTCCTGTGTCCTACTATTTCTTCTTCATCAAACCTCATGTGAAGTGGGTCTGATTTTCCCAAAGAGTGATATTTATTACTTAATGCTGTAATCGGTTCCTTCTTTTCTAGATTTCCCTTTACAATAATGTATTTGGGAGGTGAAAAGTTCAATCATTAATTTTCCTTATTTTGTCTTTGTTTTTTGTTTTACCTTTTTTTTGTGTGTGTGGTTTTTGGGTCACAGCTGGCAATGCTCAGGGGATACTCCTGGCTCCTTGCTCAGAAATTGCTCCTGGAAGTCACAGGAGACCATGTGGGACACCGGGATTCGAACTGATGACCTTCTGCATGAAAGGCAAACGCCTTACCTCCATGCTATCTCTACGGCCCCTTGTCTTTGTTTTTATTTCTTTTTTTAGTCATTAATTTTACAAGCATTCCCTGAGCATCTACTAGGGGGTACCATTATTTTTCATATATTATGGAAAATATAACAGGCCGAATTCTGCCTCAGTTAATTAGGTGAGCAAGCAAGACACAAACAACTATAAATTATAATCTATAGTTATAATCATAGCATTATAAATTATAATCTATAGCATTTGCTATCAAGAAAAAGGATAGATTATTAAAATAATAGAAAAGAAGGGAAATTGAGTTTTCTCAGAAAATGCCTAGCTAGATAAGTGATAGTTAAGACAAGGCATTACAGATAAAAAGGAGTTAGTTGATAAAGATTAGACTGGTCCAGTAAGAGAGAACAAGATGGTTTCTGATGATATAGGCCTTGTGATATAGTTCAGGGTAAAATGTCTGAGAAAAGAGGTGTGTGGCTGGACTTACCAAAAAGGGTATTTGGAAAAGGAAGAGGCTAGAGACTAAGGGCAGGGTTCTGGCTATTCAGGGGTTCTAGCAAAGGACAAGGATCTAGCCATGTAAGTTTCTCCCACTTGTTCAAAGAATAGACTCCTAATAGCATTATCCATACCACCAAGTCATCAGAGCTTTGTAGCTAGTCACCACCTTCCTAAACCCATTATGGCATGGGAGCAAGGTCAATGCAGGCAATAAATCTTTGTTGTAATAATAACAAAGGATACCATTTGTTCTACGTGAATGAAACTCTAGGATATCATGCTGAGTGGAATCAGTCAGAAGGAAATTTAGAGACACAGAATGATCTCACTTATATATAAGATTTGAAAACAGCTACAAAGGAATTAAAGATAGCAGGATAGCAACAATAGAACAAAGGTAACAAAATGAGACAACTGATCCACAAAACTAGATAGGGGGTAAGGTGAAAAGGAGGGACATTGGGATCCTGGGGGATGGGAGTACACTGTTGATGAATGCAGTGTGGGAATTATGTACACAGGAAATCATCATCAACAATATTGTAAGTCACAGTACAGTACCTCAATCAATTAATAAAAAAGAAGGGGCCAGAGTGATAGTACAGCAGTAGGCCATTTGTCTTACCCTGGCTGACCCAGGACAGATCCAGGTTCAAGCATCCCAAGAGCCTGCCAAGAGCAATTTCTGAGAGCAAAGCCAGGAGTAATCCCTGAGCGCTGCTGGGTGTAGCCCAACAACTGAAAAAGAAAAATTTTTAAAGAAATTAAAAAAAGAAAAAGGGGGGCCGGAGAGATAGCAAGGAGGTAAGGCGTTTGCCTTTCATGCAGAAGGTCATCGGTTGGAATCCCGGTGTCCCAAATGGTTCCCCGTGCCTACCAGGAGCAATTTCTGAGCATGAAGCCAGGAATAATCCCTGAACACTGCCGGGTGTGACCCAAAACCACAAAAAAAAAAAAAAAAAAAAGAAGAAGAAGAAAAAGAAGAAGAAGAAAAAGGAACCTTGCAATCTTTGGCCTCACGATGATAGAGCCATTACTAACCTATAGAGTCAGATTTTGCAGATATGGAAGAAGAGACCAAGTAACCCTTCCTTCCTCATTGCTCCAGAATTCCATCTGCCCTGGCCTCATAGGGCCTTTCTCATGGGCTCTGCACTCCTTAATACCTCTCTACCTCCACAATTTTACCTGGTAGATTCAAATTCACCTCCTGCGAATGAGTAGACTCCTTTTAGGTTCCAACTCCCTCCTCCTGCTCAAGCCAGAGGAAACAAAATGGCACCTCTTAATTAGCTTCCTAATCTCCACAGCAGTGCCTCCTCCTAATAGGAGGCAATTTGTGGTACCTTTGTGAACAGGTGAACTCCTGGGGTCGGATAGATGGCATGGAGGTAAGGCATTTGCCTTGCATGCAGAAGGTCGGTGATTCAAATCCTGGCATTCATATGGTCCCCCCGAGCCTGCCAAGAGCGATTTCTGAACATAGAGCCAGGAGTAACCCCTGTGCACTGTCGGGTGTGACCCAAAAACAAAAACAAAAGTTGAACTCCTCAAACTCAAGTGCCTCCAATCAAAGAGGAGTTGTTCTTTGTTGGTCAAATGATACCAAGAGAGATGTAGACTGGAATCAAACTTTGTGTCTCCACCTCAAGCATCTCAAAAAAAATTAGGTATCATTTGGGGCTTGAATAATAGTACAGTGTTTGTCTTGCAAGCAACTGACCTAGATTAGATCCCTGGCAACCCATATAGCTACCCCACCCCCATCCTACCCCCCACACGCCTGCCAGGAGCAATTTCTGAGCTCAGAGCTATGGCCCAAAACAAAACAAACAATAATAAATTAGGTATCTTGATTTCTAAATAAATTGAGTCCCAGAGAAGTGAAGACTTGCCCAAAGTAGCATGGTGCATAAACTAATAAATTGGCATTTGCATGTAGTAATACACCTTCAGATGACCATTCTGACCTTCCTCCCTTAGAATCTCCCCCAGGGAGAGGTAACAAAGAAAGTCAGAGTCACTTCACACCCTCAAAAATTGTGCTTCACGGGCCAGAATGATGGTGCAAGCTGTAGGGCATTTGTTTTGCATGCACTATCCCCCAGCACCCCATATGGTCTACCAAGTCAGGAGTGATTTCTGAGTGTAACTCAGGAGTAGCTCTGAGTGTAGCTCAGGAGTAATGCCTGAGCATCACTGGGTGTGGCCCAAAAACAAAAACAAAAACAAAAAACAAAAAACTGTGCTTTTGTCTTGATCCAACTATAGAAAAACAATACACTGGGGCCAGTGAGGTGGCGCTAGAGGTAAGGTGTCTGCCTTGCAAGTGCTAGCCAAGAAAGGACCGCGGTTCCAACCCCCGGCATCCCATATGGTTTCCCCCAAGCCAGGGGCAATTTCTGAGTGCTTAGCCAGGAGTAATCCCTGAGCATCAAACAGGTGTGGTCCAAAAAACCAAAATAGAAAAACAGAAAAAGAAAAACAATACACTGATCTACCCCCACTTTCTCCAAATTCTTGGCTCTCCTTCTCCAGACCAAAAATGAGATCCATTATCATCCCACTCAACTAATGCAGAGACCTATTTTATTTAATCTGTGATTCATTTGTACCAAATATCCTTCCTAAAAAAAAATAATTCTTCTGAATTACATTTATTTCTACCACCACTACCCAGGTTAATACTCAAGATAAATACAATATCAGCTCTTTATCTTAATGTGTAACCGCTCTGTCTCTGTCTGTCTGTCTGTCTCTTTCTCTCTCTTCTCTCTCTCTCTTTGTCTCTCTGTCTCTCTCTCTGTCTCTCTCTCTGTCTCTCTCTGTCTCTCTCTCTGTCTCTCTCTCTGTCTCTCTCTGTCTCTCTCTCTCTCTGTCTCTCTCTCTCTCTCTCTCTCTCTCTTTCTCTCTCTCTCTCTCTGTCTCTCTCAGATTCACCATTACCCTTGTAGTCTATTCTAAAGACCCGACAATCCAGGAGAATTTTATTTAAAAATTCAAGTTATAGGAACCGGAGAGATAGCATGGAGGTAAGGAGTTTGCCTTGCATGCAGAAAGACAGTGGTTTGAATCCCGGCATCGCATATGGTCCCCTGAGCCTGCCAGGAGCGATTTCTAAATGTAGAGCCAGGAGGAACCCCTGAGCACTTCCGGGTGTGACCCAAAAATCAAAAAAAAAAAAAAAAAGAAAAAGAAAAAGTCAAGTTATAGGGCATTCTTTGCTTAAAATGTTTCAGTGTTCTACAGAAAAGAAGCAAAATTCTGACTGGAAGGTTCGCAATGATCTTCGTGAATTTTTTATCATATCCCCTCTGAAGTAGCTGCCCAAAACAATGAAGTTCATCATCTATTTTATTGCAAACAACTAAAATCATTCCTCATCTTTTTTCACAATACAGGGTCCAGAATAGGTAGGTACAGCAGGTAGGGCATTTTTCTTGCACACAACTGACCCAGATTTAATTCCTATACCACATATGGCCTCCCAAGTTTACCAGAAGTGATCTCTGAATGCAGATTCAGGAATAAGTGCTGAGCACTGCTGTGTGTGCCCCAAAAAAAGCAAAAAATTTTTTTCATAGTACATAGCTCATAAAGTATGTCAGGTTATGTCACACTGAAGGGTTCTTTTTTTGGTTTTTGGGTTTTGGGTCACACCCAGCAGTGCCCAGGAGTTACTCCTGACTCTATGCTCAGAAATCGCTCCTGGCAGGCTCAGGGGACCATATGGGATTCCAGGATTCAAACCACTGTCCTTCTGCATGCAAGGCAAATGCCTTACCTCCATGCTATTTCTCCAGCCCCACACTGAAGTTTTTTAACAGAAAAATAACATTATACTGCCAAAGCCAACAATAAACAGATTCTTCTTATTTAATAATTAATATTTTATATCATTCCTTTTTCTTCCTAAATTTGTATTTCCACTCCAATTCCTGGCATAAGTTTATTTCAATGTAATATATTTTGTCCTTGAAAGTATTTGTAGCACATCAGATATATAATAGATAGCAAAAACAAAAAATTCCAAAATATAATTGATTTTTAAAAATATCTTTCATTATAAAAATTTACTGGGTTGTGGTCTTTGGTTTTTAAGTTTTGTAATATTATGTTTTTCTTATGATCATAAGGCTTTACCTTTATCGATTATTTTATATTGAATTTTACCATTGATTATAAAAATATATATGACTATGATTATGAAAAAATAAATATATTGTCAGCCAGGACAATATGTCATGGCCTGATTTAGGATTTGTGGAAGAATACCATCATTTGTTACATGGGAGGGAATTACATAACAAGAAGGCAACAGACAATTGGCTTCAAGGCATAACCTGAGGGCAGAACAATTTCAGGAAGCTCATATGAAGGTTCAGGATCTGGAAGTCAATTGTATTAAAAAGTTTATTATGCTAGGGCAGAAGTGATAGCATAGTGGGTAGGACATTAGCCTTGCATGCAGCTGACTCAGGTTTGATCCCTGAGCTCAGAGCCAGGAGTAACCCCCCAAGCGCAGCTGGATGTGGCCCCAAAAACAAAACCCAAAAAAGGCAATCAAGTTTAATATATGTATCCCTTAAAATATGTTTTTAAATTTTTCCTGAGATTCTGTAATTTTCAGTGCTACTAATAATAGTTTTTCATGCATATAATTCTAACACTGAGGGTCGCTTTACTAACATGTCTGGCCATTGATGCTGACTGATGTTTTCTTGAGCTTCTTTTCCTTGTGGGTATATTCCAAAGCGGGTTCCCCAAAGAGATAGTATCAGGTGAAATTCATACCAACTTTATGACCCAGCCTCAAAGGTCCCACAACATTACTTTGCCTATAGATTCCCTCTAAGTTCCAGGGAAGATTTTTCTTTCTTTTTCTTTCTCTTTCTTTCTTTCTTTCTTTCTTCTTTCTTTCTCTTTCTTTCTTTCTTTCTTTCTTCTTTCTTTCTTTCTTCTTCTTTTCTTTTCTTTCTTTCTTTCTTTCTTTCTTTCTTTCTTTCTTTCTTTCTTTCTTTCTTTCTTTCTTTCTTCTTTCTTTCTTTCTTTCTTTTTCTTTCTTTCTTTCTCTTTCTTTCTTTCTTTCCTTTCTTTCTTTCTTCTTTCTTTCTTTCTTTCTTTCCTTTCTTTCTTTCTTTCTTTCTTCTTTCTTTCTTTTCTTTCTTTCTTTCTTTCTTTCTTTCTTCTTTCTTTTCTTTCTTTTTCTTTCTCTCTTCTCTCTCTCTTTCTTTCTATCTTCCTTCCTTCCTTTCTTCTTTCTTTCTTTATTTCTTTCTTTCTTTTCTTTCTTTCTTTCTTTATCTCTCTCTTTCTTTCTTTCTTTCTTTCTTTCTATCTTCCTTTCTTTCTTTCTTTCTTTTCTTTCTTTCTTTCTTTTCTTTCTTTCTTTTTCTTTATTTCTTTCTTTGTTTCTTTCTGGCTTTCTTGCTTTCTTTCTTGCTTTCTTGCTTTCTTTCTCTCTCTCTTTCTTTCTTTTTTCTTGCTTTTTTCTTGCTTTCTTTCCTTTCTTTCTTCTTTCTTTCTTTCGTCTTTCTTTCTCTCTCTTTCTCTTTCTCCCTTCCTTCTTTCTTTTTCTTTTCTTTCTTTCTTTCTTTTCTTTCTCTTTTTCTTTCTTTCTTTCTTTCTTCCTTCCTTTCTTTCTTTTCTTTCTTTCTTTCTTTCTTTCTTTCTTTATGGCTTTCTTGCTTGCTTTCTTTCTTCTTTCTTTCTCTCTTTCTCCCTTCCTTCCTTCCTTCCTTCCTTGTTTCTTTCTTCTTTCTTTCTTTCTTCCTTTCTTCTTTCTTCTTTCTTTCTTTCTTTCTTTCTCTCTCTTTCTTCCTTCTTTCCTTCTTCCTTCCTTCCTTCTTTCTTGCTTTCTTTCTTTCTTTCTTCTTTTTTTTTTCCTGTTTTTGTTGTTTTTATTTGGGACCACACCAGGCAGTGCTGAGATCTTACTCCTGACTCTGCATTCAGGGATCACTTCTAATGGTCTCAGGGGACCATATGAGGTGAGTGGATTGAACCCAGATCAGCTGAGTGCAAGGCAAACCCCAACACCTCACATTTTATATTGTCACTCCAACCCCAACTCTTACTATTATAGGAGAGTCAAGATTCTAGAAGACATCCTTGGGTTCTCTGGCTATTTTTGTAAAATACACTCTTTCACAGGGAGTTTAGTCATATTCATGTCAGACTTCTGCTCAAAGGTCAGTGGTTCCAGAAATTCTTTCTTTACCTACAGGCCAAGTCATGTGTCCTGTGTAGATTTTTCATAACCCATGTGGGGATCGCGTGACTGCTTTTCTGCCCTCCCTATTGGTTAAAGAGGCAGGGGCCATGTCTGTCTTGCCTTTTGCTGAATCCTGAGGAATGAGTGCAATGCCTAGAAAGGTCCAGATATTCCTTGAGTATCTCTTCATGTATGAATGAAATAATGAAGGAAGGATATTGTTTCAGTTGCACCCACAGTGACTATGACATCACACCAGGTGCCAAGTCTCCAAGCATCCATCCTCATCTGTCATGTGCAATGGTTTTACCCCAAAGTCATTAATATCACCTGGTTGGAGAAAGAAAGATGTTTCAAGATCTGGGAGGCTTCCAATCCTACCCAGAACCCAGATGGCACCTTCAGCCAAGACAGTCACATCCTGGTCAAATTCTCAGAGTGTGAGGACAAAAGCCTGTTCTTCTGCCAAGTGCAGCATGAGGTTCCAGCCCTGATTCAGCACAGCATGCAACTGAGTGAGTTTAGAGAAGAGCAATCCAGTTTGGGTGAGTAGGGATGGAAAAACCAACCTGGTGAGGCTTACAGACCTGGAGACAGACAGGAAGGTTCAAATGCTGGTTTGGCCACACTTATCATATCTGACTGGGAGAAAGGTCACTCCACCATTTTTAATCTCAGTGTCTTCATCTACTAAAGGAGACAACAATTATAACAAAGACATCAGCAAATTATGACAATCACCTCTTTTCTCACACCACAGCATCTACACAGTGAGCTCATTTATCAGATAATCATAAAAATACTTCAGTTAATAGAAAATTTCTTCCCCCAGTGCCAACCCACCTCCCCAAGAGCCATTTAGATTCAATATCACAGTATTACTGAGTACTCATTATATACTTGCTTGGGTGTTTTTATTTAATATTAAAAAATTCTAATATACCATTTGCATTCTAATGATTAGGAAACTGAGATGCAGGAGTTAAAAGAACTCCCTCCAAAAGGGAAAAGGAGTCCTAGTACCTGAGTCTGCAATAAGATTGAGGAAGGCGGGAGTGGGTAAGGATATAGGGCTGAGTGATGGAAGCAGAAAGCAGATTCATCCTAATATCCTTCTTTTATCAGGCACCAAGGAACTCAGCTCCTTCTTTGGAACCTTCCTCCTGCTGACCTGGAAGCTAATTCCCCTGACTGTGATGTTTGTGCTCTACATTCTCAAGAGGAATTTCCCTTCCAGGTAAGCGGGAGACTTGATCCAAGTATTAGGACTCCAGTTTAATAAGAGTTTCTATAAGGATAAAAATCGGGATTTTTTTTTTCTTTCCATCTCTCCTCTATTTTGAAGACATTTGGAATCCAGAGGTGGCAATGCCAATCCTTCAGTCTCCCTCTCTGCATTCAAACTCTAATTCAAGGATGCCCCCTGGGACTCACATGACCTACACAGGCAGAGTACAAAGGGAAAGACAAGACTTAGTGTAAAAATCAAAAGGCAGGGCCAGGTAGGTGGCGCTGGAGGTAAGGTGTCTGCCTTGCAAGCGCTAGCCAAGGAAGGACCTCGGTTCGATCCCCCGGCATCCCATATGGTCACCCCAAGCCAGGGGCGATTTCTGAGCACATAGCCAGGAGTAAACCCTGAGCGTCAAACGGGTGTGGCCCAAAAACCAAAAAAAAAAAAAAAAAAATCAAAAGGCAGAAGCATCTGAAGAGTTGGTCTTTGAAGAAAGGAATATCTGAGAAAAACAAGAACTTTTCTCCAGTTCCCTTCTTCTGCTACAGATCTCACACACTTAAAAAACTCCTCCTCAGAGGCATAGGATTTTTGGTACCTGCCTATCTTCTTTGAGAGGACTAACCCAGGACAGGGATAGGGGCTTGCCATCATGACCAAAGCCCAACTTCTCCTGACTCTTGTCTGCTTCTTCCTATCTTTTATAGTCCCCAGGGGAAATGAGAACCTGGACCAGAAGATCATAAAAGAGAGGTGGTCTTTTATGTCTTACCTAGAAGTGAAACATCTTTAGCCATTCTAGCCCTGGATAAGCTCACAATGGCAGAAGAAAGCACCTGCAATTCTGAAGATCCCTTTTCTGGTACCTTAAGGAAATTCCATAGTGAAAACCAAACTCTGCTACAAAATCTTTACAACTACATCATTATAATAAGATTAGGAAATATTGGTAACCAATAAACAAATGAAGGGGCATTCAATCTTATTACTAACCTGGAAAATAATTCACACATCTTAGTTATTTTTTCCTATTTAAGTGACAAAAATAAAGTAGCAATTGGTCAATTATTACATTGCTGACAGGCATGTAACAAGGAAAATTAAAATCTGGAAATTTGAAGGTGAAACATTCACATACCATATAGTGTGGCACTTTCACCCTTGTGCTATATCCAAAAGAAAATCAAGCATACACTCTCGAAAAAATGCACAAATATATGCATGGTTAAGGGCAGAAACAGAACAGGAGATGAGAAGCTTTCCTTGCACAAGTCAACCTGAGCCGCAATTTGTTTCCTTCCAAGTACCACCAAGAGTGATCCATGAGCACAAAGCTAAGAGTGATTTGTGAGCACAGGGCCAGGAGTTATTCCTGAATACAGGATTACAGGATGTAGCCAAAAATAAAATCAAAAGACAGGTATATGCATATTTTTAAATAAGCAAAACCTAAATGTAACCCAAATGCACATCTATGAACAATCACAATATTGAATGATAAAAAATAAAGGGAATTAGAGCTAGATATAATAATATACATCAGTGAAAATTATTCGAGTATAACCCCCAAATATTACAGATAGCATTTTATAGATAGCAACTAAAATTTTGGAATAAATATAACTATGATAAAACCACATTCAATATTTATTTTAAAAACAAATAATATAGGGCCGGAGTGATAGCATAACAGTAAGGCATTTGCCTTGCATGCAGCTAACACATGACGGACCACAAAAAATGGTGAGTGCAGTTAGAGAAATAACTACACTAACAACTATCATGACAATGGTAGTGAGAGAGAGAGAGAGAAGTAGCATGCCTGTCTCAATACATGCAGGGGGTGGGGAGAAGGGAGAAAGGAGGCATTGGTGGTGGGAAGGTTGCACTGGTGAAGGGGGGGTGTTCTTTTTTTTTTTAATAACTGAAACCCAACAACAAACATGTTTGTAATCATGATGCTTAAATAAAGATATTATTAAAAATAAATTTCACCCATCAAAAATAGATAATAGGATGGTTGGGAATGGAAGATAATAGCAGATAAAACACTGTCTCTTCATTTCTTTGTCTGTCTGTCTGTCTGCCTCTCTCTCTCTCTCTCACTCACTCACTCACTCACTCACTCACTCACTCACTCCCTGTTTCCCTCCCTCCCTCTAGGATCTAGTGGGCTTCGTGATGGGAAAGTTGGCTAGATCCCAGCAGGCCTCCTAGGCCCAGAAAGGGGCAGAATACAGGCAGAGCTCAGTCAGTCACCCAAGAAAACTCAGATCCAGGGCTCAGACACGCAGGCAAGTGACAAGATGCTGAACAAAGGAGTTTTACTTGCAAGCACTGTGGCATGTTTGAGGACTAAGAAAACTGGGGTGACAGAAACTGTTGGGGCATAACTGAGAGGCCCAATAACAGTTACAGCATGCAACGATCTCTCCATGGCCTTGTCCAGAGACAAAGAAACACTACAACATCAGGATATCCTTGGGGTTAAGTCCAAGAGAGGCCCAGCAACAAGATTTCAGAAGTTGTGCACTGAACCAAGGATCATGAGACAGAATAGGGATGTCATACTTGGGTAAAAAGAGAGGGAGGGACATTTGGGGAGAGACCCATACCCTTTTACTTAAATGGTACAACTAATTTTGACTTTTTACCTTCCTAGTTTTGTATGCAAATCTTTCATACAATTCTCAAGAACTCACCAGTACAAGAAAAATCCATTTTCATGCTAACTAAAGGAAGCTGAGAAGATGGATAAGAGCTTAATCATAGGACTGTGAGCATTGGTAGGGCCCTGAGATTATACTCAAATAAAAATGGAAAGACAGTAACAAACCTTAATCCTTAAGTAAGTTATGAAATATGAGTCATATTTTTAAAAGGTATCTTGACTTCAAGATAAGTAGTTTAAAGGAAGTAATTTAGAGGAAGGTAAGTTATAAGTAGGTCAGAGGTGAAGTTACTGCAGCAAACCAGGGCACAGTGAGAATGGCTTGAGCTATTGCAGTGAAAGTAGAAATGGAGAGAAATAGACTAATATGAGGTATATTTATAGAAAATGCAGAGATGATGGAATATATTTGGGGACTGAATATGTAAGTAATGAAAATAAAAAATTGGGATGGTTTCCCTAATGATTAGGTAATGGAGAAATTGTGGAAGGCAGGGAGAAGAATAATTTTAGAGTTAAGAACTAGAGGTTCAATTCTGAAAACACTAAATAGGACGTTTACTCAGGATTCAAGAACAGACTTTCGAACCCTACATTCAGGAGAAGGGCCCAAGATGGAGAGATAGATTTAGAGTCAATAGGTCTCTAAAACTGGTTACCAAGGCAGCCAAACAGCAGAGCTAAAACTTTCCTTGCTTTCCTGCCTTCCCAAATACCCTTAGATACAATGCAATATCCAGGCTCTGGTGGAAAAAAACAAAAACAAAAACAAAAACTAAAGTGCCCATCAATAGACAATTAGATAGAGATTTAGTACATATATATAACAAAATATTATTCAACTATTCAAAATAAGATAAAATTCTGTCATTTGCAACAAAATGGAAGAAATGATGGAACTGTGCAAAGCAAAATAATTCAGAAGGGTTGCCACCGCTGCCACATCCAGACCAGGCCAGTCAGTTAACCAAGGACCCTGAATGAGCTGCCAGCCATGCGGACTAAGGACAAGCGGCGGGGGGGGGGGGGGGCCTCCATCTGCATCGGCCCAGCCTTGCCTACCCGAAGGGACCCCTGAAGTCGCCGCCTTCACATGCAAACTGCCAATCATCCCCCATGCCTCACGGCAGTTTCCCATCCACTGCTGAGCTGAACTTGGGTATCCCTGGCCTGATTCCCGAGCACTGAGGCTAAGAGAGTGGCTGGGATCCTGCAAAATACAAGTTGGATAAAACAAACAAACAAATAAAAAAGAGGACCTCATGCTATGGTCCCCAATAAGTGGCACACAGCCGACTCTCACTGACAGGTTTCCCCTCAAAAAAACCTATAAGACCTGAAAGTATTTTGAACCAAGTCACCAATCAATAAGAAATATAAAGTTGGTGAATTCTGCTTCTCTACTCTGCTGTGGCATCCAGGCACAGATCCTCCCTGCCCAGATCATTGCCTGAGGGCACTTCTTCAGAGGTGGTCGGTCCCCCCCCCCCAAAGGGCAGAGCCAGAGGAACTTGGCCACTCTGCTTTGCTTTGAGGCCTTGCCAATGAGCCCGACCATAACACATGGGGAAACAACTAGGGGAAACA
Source organism: Suncus etruscus (assembly GCF_024139225.1). Lineage (NCBI taxonomy): Eukaryota > Metazoa > Chordata > Mammalia > Eulipotyphla > Soricidae > Suncus > Suncus etruscus. The sequence goes on along the minus strand of NC_064856.1, from coordinate 12,853,893 downwards.
CCAGGTGTAAAGAATGAAGATAGCAGCTCTGATGAACCAAAAACTCCCAACCACTTATCTAGCCTCTCAGATAAAGAATTTAGAGAAGAAAAGTATGTTCATAGAACTCAAAGAAAGCATAGATTGAGTTGGATGGTCCACAAATAAGAATCAAGAGGATATGAAGATAGAAACCATAAAACTCCAAACAGAAATAACAGATCTGAAAAACTCAATAGACAAATGAAAACCTCAATGGAAAGCCTCTCTAACAGAGTAACAATACCTGAGGATAGAATCAGTGAGCTGGAAAATGAGATGCAGAACAACTCCATGAGATGCAGAACAACAACAGAAGAGATTAGAAAAAAAGTCTTAAAGCAAATAATAAAACAGTGGAAAAAAATACTCAAAGAATGTGAACAGATGAAAATAAAAGTCTTTGATAAACTCAACAGAAATAACGTAAGAGTCATTGGAGTTCAGAGTCCCAGGAAGAAAACCCGCAGGAAGAATTAACAGTCAAAGACATCATTACAGAGAAACTCCCAAAGCTAAAGACTGCATGCAACGAAATCCTGCATGCCCAAAGAGTATGAGCTAAGAGACCCAAAGAAAAGCACTCCAAGACACATCCTAGTCATAATGATGAATTCCACAGATAGGAATACAATACTGAAAGCAGCAAGATCAAAAAGGGAAATTACATCCAAAGGAGCAGCCTTAAGATTTACAGCAGATCTGCCACAAGAAATACTCAAGACCAGAAGGCAGTGGTAGAATATAGTGACAAAACTCTATGAAATAAATGCTTTGCCTAGAATATTGTACCCAGCCAGACTGACTCTTGAAAGAAGTATGCATAGCTTCATGGATAAACAGCTCAAAAATTTTACAGACTCAAAACCAGCCTTAAAAGAAAAACTGAAAGGTCTACTTTAACACAAGACAAACTAACAGACAGACCAGACTTCTACACACAACGATGACATTAAATCCCATGACAATTATCTCTCTCAACATCAATGGACTAAATGCACTTGTTAAGAGACACAGAGGGGCCAGAGCAGTGGCGCAAGAGGTAAGGCATCTGCCTTGCCAGCGCTAGCCTAGGACAGACCACAGTTTGATCCCCAGGCATCCCATATGGTCCTCCAAGCCAGGAGTGATTTCTTTTTTTTTATTTGTTTGTTTTTCCATTTTATTTATTTTTATTTGTTTTTTTTCAGGCCACACCCATTTGATGCTCAGGGGTTACTCCTGGCTAAGCGCTCAGAAATTGTGCCTGGCTTGGGGGGACCATATGGGACACCAGGGAATCGAACCGCGGTCTTTCCTTGGCTAGTGCTTGCAAGGAGACACCTTACCTCTAGCCGGCCCCTATTTTTTATTTCTTATTATAAATAATAAAGCATCATGATTACAAGAGCTTGTACTTGGGTTTCAGTCATAAACAGAATACCCCCCTTCACCAGTGCAACATTTCTACCCCCGTTGCCCCCCTCCCTCACCCCTGCCTGTATTCGTGACAGGCATTCTACATCACTCATTTTTTAACATTGTCATGCTAGCTGTTAGTGTAGTTATTTCCCTAACAGCTTCACCACTCTTTGTGGTGAGCTTCAAATTGTGAACCAGTCCTTCCGGCCTTTCCATTCCTTAACTCTATTGTCTCTGGACCTTATTACAGTAATGTCTTTAATAGATGAGTGAGACTATTCTGTGTCTATCTCTCTCCCTCTGACTTATTTCACTCAACATAATAGGTTCCATGTACATCTATGTATAGAAAAATTTCATGACTTCATCTTTTCTGATGACTGCATAATATTCCATTGTGTATATGTACCACCGTTTCTTTAGCCATTCATTTGTTGAAGGGCATCTTGGTTGTTTCCAGAGTCTGGCTATTGTAAATAGCACTGCAATGAATATAGGTGTGATGAAGGTATTTTTGTTTTTCATTTTTGTGTTCCTAGAGTATATCCCTAGGAGTGGAATGGCTGAATCATATGGGAGCTCAATTTCCAGTTTTTGGAGGAATCTCCATATCATTTTCCATAAAGGCTATACTAGACAGCATTCCCACCAGAAGTGAATAAGAGTAATTTTCTCTCTACATCCCTGCCAGCACTTATTGTTCTTGTTCTTTGTGATGTATGTCAGTCTCTGTGGTATGAGATAGTACCTCATTGTAATTTTGATTTGCATCTCGCTGATGATTAGTGATGTGGAGCATTTTTTTCATGTGTCTTTTGGTCATTTGTATTTCTTCTTTACTTAGGCATAGCAATACAGTTCTGCTTTCTAGTTCCTCTGGCCAATCTTGGTGAATAAACTCCATATGCTTTCAGGAAGGAAGACGTCTTCTGGCTCTCAAACCTCTCCAGATAAACTGGGGGGTTGGGAGGTTTTAGGAATAGATTGCAGGACCATTGTCAACTCCTTCTCTTGTGCCCTCATCCACTTCCAATGTAGTTCCCTGCAGCTCTCTCCTAATCTGCCACACACAGAGAGACTTGGGAATAATGCCTGTTTCAGACAATAACTGAAGAGTGAGTGGGAAATATAGAGGAACAGTCTCTAGAGGAACCTGAATTAATTTTTCAATCTTAATTTATTTATTTAAATCTCAACTTCTGAAACCTGAACCTGAAGCTGCATTTTTTGTTTTTGTTTTTGTTTTTGTTTTTGGGCCACACCCGGCGATGCTCAGGGGTTACTCCTGGCTGTCTGCTCAGAAATAGCTCCTGGCAGGCACGGGGGACCATATGGGACACCAGGATTCGAATCAGCCACCTTAGGTCCTGGATCAGCTGCTTGCAAGGCAAATACTACTGTGCTATCTCTCCGGGCCCGGCATTTTATTTTCTATTTTCTCAATGATAGCCATCCATAAGACAGACTATTAGATGAACCAGCTATCTAAAAAGGTCAACAACAAAGAAAAGAAGGAAGCAAGGAAAATTAGATTGCAGTACTCTAAAGAGTCACCAATAAGACACATTAAATTTGCATATCAGGACCCTGTGAACTGTAAGATACATTTCAACTCTATGAATATATTAAAAACATTTAAATGTTGTACACCAAGTGAGAAATTAAAACTGTAAAAGACAAGAATCAAAACTTGGAGTCAACACAAAGACTATTTAATGGTAACTGAATAAAGAAGCTGCAGTATGGGGCCGGAGAGATGGCATGGAGGTAAGGCGTTTACCTTTCATGCAGAAGGTCATCGGTTCGAATCCCGGCGTCCCATATGGTCCCCCGTGCCTGCCAGGAGCAGTTTCTGAGCACAGAGCCAGGAAAAACCCCTGAGCACTGCCGGGTGTGACCCAAAAACCACAAAAAAAAAAAAAAAAAAAAAAGAAGCTGCAGTATATCTACTCAGTGGATTACTACTTTGTCATTAAAATATAAAATTGTGCTTTGGGGACAAAAATAATAGAACTTGATACAATTGTCCTAGGTGAAGTAAAAGACAATTATTGACTATATTCAGTAAAAAATGAACTATAAACAAATAAAGCAAATAACTGATTTTAATCATTAAAAACAGGACTGGAGAAATAGTACAATAGATAGGGCATTTGCCGTATGTGAGGCCAACACAAGTTTGATCTTTGGCATCCCATATGGACCCTGTTCACTACAAGAAGTAATTCCTGAGTACAGAACCAGGAATAACCCCTGAACACCTCCAGGTATGGCCAAAATAATAAATTACATTAGTTAATGATAAAAAATTAAAACAAAAACCTGAGACTTCAAAGAAACAATGTGATTACCAGAGATAAAGAGATGATGGTGGGAGAAATAGTAGAAGGGTCTCTTTGCTGGTGACACAACCTAGAACACAGGATGTAGTTTATGTGGTAATAATGCTAAAATTCTCAATTATTGTAAGATAATGAAAAATGTTTGAGAGAAAAAAATGAGGTGCTCGCTTCAACAGCACATATACTAAAAGTGGAACGATACAGAGAAGATTAGCATGGCCCCTGCGCAAGGATGACATGCAAATTCGTGAAGCATTCCATATTTTTTTTTTCACTTTAAAAGCAAACACAATAAAGATGGTCAGCTATGGCAAGTGACCATGGCAATACCATTTAATAAGAGGACTTCTGTTTACAAATAGGTTTCACCATGGCCCAACCTCAAATCACTATCATTTAACTGTCTTGGCACTTATCATCCAAGTAAATTTGCTGATGAATAGCAAAATTACAAAATGAACCCAAGGCCAGTGAATCAAGATTCACAACATCCCCCAGGAATGTAGGTCAAGGTAGGGATTGCAGCTGGCCAGAGTAACCCTGGCCCAAATTTCATTTGGAACTTCGCTACAATGAAGAGAGCAAGTCACTGCTCTGACAGGTAAAAATTAAAAATAATTACAAAATAAAAGAGTGATTATTACCAGACACCATGAAGTTACTAGTTCCTGAAAGTATGATGAGAAAGGATCAAGTCTGCAGAGAAACTATTGATCTTTCTTATATGCTCACAAATGAAGCTCTACTAAAGAAGGTAAAACATCACTAAATTTTTTCTTAGGAATGAGTTTAGAGCTGGAGTAATCAAGTATGGTTATCTTTTCATTTTGCTTTCGTCAGAAAATTTAAAAAACACACACATCCAAACATTGAGGGCAGGAGTGATAACATAGCAGGTAGGGCATTTGCCTTGCACACGGTTCAATCCCAGGCATTGGATAAGGTCCCCCGGGCCTGCCAGTAGTAATTTCTGAGTGCAGAGCGAGGAATAATACCTGACCACCACCAGGTTAAGCCCCAAAACCAAACAAACAAATAAAAAAAGACATTTAACCATTCAATAAGAGGCCCAGAGAGCCAGTACAGCAGGAAGGGCATTTGCCAAATTCAATATTCAGTATCCTGAGCAGTGTCAGGTATAGCCCCAAACCAACCCCTCCAAAAATTCAAAACATAAATAATTCAATAAGGACATGGGGTTAATGCAATTCATGAAGTACCTCCAAAGCAACTACCTAACTTCCCTCAGGAGAAACTACACATCATCCACAAATCTCATCTACAAAGTCTGGCCAAGGTGGGACAATCAATACACAGCACAAGGCCTTCCAGAGCTCGCTTCTCCTCAGCACGAGGCCTGAAATGTCTCTGCCCTCTGGTGAGCTGTCCTATTTTAACAGATGATTCAACTGGTCCTGTAGATCCAACGACTGTTCAACATTTTTCTGAATAGCTTCTTGCTCACTGGTACTGAAGATGTGTGGTGATTATGGCCATTTTCCTTAAGCTATCTTCCGAGTGCAAGATGGCGTCTTCCTGGAGCACCATGTTCCGAGCTGCCTGACCCAGCAGCTCAGAGCTCCGCGAGCCCTTCAGCACCTGTTTCGTGAGCGCTATCACGTCAGTACCACAAGTGTTCACCTTTTCCGTCAGCAGTCCCTTCACGGACTGACCAAATCGCGCTTGCGAGTCTGGCGTCCCAGTCGCCATCGCCTCGGCCTCCGGATTAACTACGGCGAGTCTCCGAGGCCGAAGCATTCCATATTTAAAAAAAATAAGGGAAAAAATAAAAAAGGAAAACAGAAATTAGCTAAAGGGGGAAAAAAAAGAAAATAGGTAGTTACAAAATGGGAAGGTTGTATAGTTTTTTTTTTTTGTTCAATAAACAATACAGACATCCCACAAATATCACCCTGTAAGCCCAGTTCATTAGATTCATGAGTAATCTCTGAAGAGGCACAAGCCATACTGCTAAAATTTACAGAAAACTCTGGGGCACTCTTGGGAGCTGAGTCCCCACCCTGCCCAAGCCCAGGCAACAAAATGCACAACTCAGAGCCATACCAACAGCCAAGTTTCACTATTTTATGACTAATCTCTAAAGAGACACCTATGGGCCAGAGGATAGCACAGCTGTAAGGCATTTGCCTTGCACATGGCCAGCCCAGGATAGAACCAGGTTGGATTCCCAGCATCCCATATTGTCCCCTGAGCCTGCTGGGAGCGATTTCTGAGTGCAGAGTCAGGAGTAACCCCTGACAGCTGTAGGGTGTGACCAAAACAAACAAACAAACAAATAGACACCAAATGGACAAAAACTTCAGGTACACCAATTTGGAGGCTAAAAAATTCAGGCTCTTCTCAACAACCTGATTCCCTCCTCCCCCTATAATTCCAGAAGCCCAGTCAGCCACACTCACATCACACAACTGCAGACATGTCAGATCATAGGCCCAGTTCTACAGATCCTGGAGTTTCAGGAGCATGTGGCCGCACAACACTTCCAAATTCCTCAGTACTGACATGCAATAGGAGTGTCAAATTAAATGAAAAAGGAGCATAGAAGCCAAGTAATCAAAATAAAAACACAGAATGCTCATCTAGGAACAGCTTAGTAAACCCTCAGACAATAACTTAATGACCCCACTGTGAGATATAACAATTTTCAGAAATTTATTTTCCTGAAGTGTTTTTCAATAATTCTATTAGCCACTTAAATGTAACAAGTAATATAAAACAATTTATTAGTTTATAATAATAAAATGCCCCCAAATGGGCAGGCATGGGGGTGGGTAGGAAACTGGGGACAATGGTGGAGGGAATGTTACCATGATGGTAGGACTGGTGTCGAACACTAAATGCCCGAAACAAATTTGTAAACTAAGTTTATAAATTAAGTAATAAAATAAAATGTTCAAGAAGAAAGATCTAGTTCCAGCCTCTTTATACTTTCTAATGGAGATGATCTCAGGTAGAGGGAAAGGATGAAAAAGAAAAATTATGTTTCTGGAAAGTTTGGTTAGCAACAACTTATCGGTTTTCAAAATCTTATATTTAAATCTGCCAATGGTTTCGACGACACTTTAAAAATGATGATTACTGGGGCTGGAGCGATAGCCCAGCAGATAGGGCTTTTGCTTTACACATTGCCAATTTGAGTTGGATCCCTGACTTCCTATGTGGTCTCTCCCGAGCCTGCCAGGAGTGATGGCTGAACACAGAGCCAGAAGTAACACCTCAGAACTGCCAGGGTGGCCCCCAAAAAAGCAAATAAACAAACAAATATTGAGTCATCATTGGAAGGTTTTTCATATTCATCATTTGTACACAGAAGAAAATTTTATTCCATTATTCACCAAATGACTATTCTTACATCTGACTGGTCAGGATTCCAACACTTGTCCCAGCCTTGATCTATTACTCAACCATTAATGCTTAAAGAATTCAGGGAAGTGAGGGATATCCAGGATGTTAGAGAGAGAAACTGCCATGTCTGGAGTGAAGATTAATTTCTTGACACTGTGTTCAAGAGCAGGAATTGCTGTATAGAAGGAAGTTCTGTTTTTCAGGTGCAGCTGTGAAACACTCAAAACAGGATGGGTTCTTGACATCGACAAATAAAATTTTCCTGTGTACAAATGGTGAATTTGAGAAACCTTTCAATGGTGAATCATAATTCCAACACTATACCGTCACGAGTGTACCATTTTCCTCTCCCACGGACCCCAACACTTCGCCTGTATGCCCTCTCTCTTCCTACCCAACTCAATTAGTTTCTCTCATTATATTAATCTCTAAGATTTTTGATCCATCCATGGAGTTGTTGGGTCCAGGGAACATGGTTCCCAAATATTTGCCAGAGAAATTAGACCTCCAGAAATTAAATCCTTGCTTCTTTCTACAGGAGGCAGCCCAGAGACACCAAGGACCCATATCCGGTAAGATGTCCCCCCTCCAACCAATGCGGGGCCGATTTCTGCCATGTGATTGGGCACCCAGAGCCAATATAAAAGACTGCTGCCCTGCTCTTCTTTCTGTGGGAGGCGGCCCATAGACACCAAGGAACATAATCTTTCCAGCCCCACACCGGAGGAGCACGGCAGCAGCCTGAACCCCACTTCTGCACATTGTAAAAAGCAATCTGCAAGCTTAACAATGGGGAAATTTGGGCCCGGAGAGAGAGCACAGCGGCGTTTGCCTTGCAAGCAGCCGATCCAGGACCAAAGGTGGTTGGTTCGAATCCCGGTGTCCCATATGGTTCCCCGTGCCTGCCAGGAGCTATTTCTGAGCAGACAGCCAGGAGTAACCCCTGAGCAATGCCGGGTGTGGCCCAAAAACAAAAACAAACAAACAAAACAAAACAAAACAAAAAAAAACAATGGGGAAATTTTGCAGTACAACTCCATGTTTATAGAGAATCAAGACAGCTGCTCTGATAAGCCGAAATGCACCAAACAGGTATCCTCTCAAATAAGATGTTAAGAGAAGAATTATGGAAGATGTTCAGGGAGCTCAAAAAAGCATCAATAGACTTGAATGGAGCACAAATAAGCATCAAGAGGATTTGACGATTGAAATTAGAAAATTTCACACTGAAATAACAGGTCTGAAAAACTCGGCTTATGAATTGAAAACCTCAATGGAAAACCTCTCCACTGGAGTAACAGCAGCTGCAAACGGGGTCAGTGAGCCAGAGTAGAAGAAGCAGAACAACTCCATACAACAGAAGAGATTAGAAAAGAACTTTAAAGCAAATGATCAGACAATGTCTAAACTACTCAAAGAATGTGAACCGTTGAAAATAGAGGTCTTTGAGAAACTCAACAGAAACAACATAGGAATCAGTGAAGTCCCAGAAACCCAGAACAAGAATAATAAGAGTTGGAGGAAGAAGAGTGATAACAGGAAGAGGAGGAAGAAGAATTTTAAGAAGAATAAGACGAAGAAGAAGAGTAAGAAAAATAAGGCAAAGAAGAGTAAGAATAAGGTGAAGAAGAGTAAGAAGAACATTGTGAAAAATAGTAAGAAGAAGAAGGGGAAGATAAAAAGGATTCATCCTTTTCTTCTGAAAAAGAAGAGGAGGAAGGAGAGTAAGAAGAGGGCAAAGAATAGTAAGAAGGGGAAGAAGTGAAAAAGAAAAAGAGGAGGAAGAGGAGGAAGAAGAAGAAAAAGAAGAGAAGAAAGAAGACAAGAGGAGGAGGCTAAGGATGTGGTTCAATTTGTAGAGTAGATGACCTATATATCTCAGTGACTAGGTTGGATCCCAAATGATCTCATGCCCATGCTTTATTATTCTCACAAATCGTATGCATTCAATATATCTGTATGTATAAAAATATGTGATAGGCTTATGCATACTAACTTCTGTAGTTAGTAATAACTACAACTGTAAAAAAAATACAGGCAGGGGTGGGGCAGGTGGGAGGGGACAATGGTGGTGGGAATGCTGCACTGGTGAAGGGGGGTGTTCTGTTTATGACTGAAACCCAACTACAATCACGCTTGTAATAATGGTGCTTAAATAAAGATTAAAAAAAAAAAAGAAAGAAATTAGATCCCTTATGTAGCTGGGTAGACCGAGGTCAGGTATGTCTGATAAAATGGCAAGTATCTTCTGTCATTACTTCCACATGGTATAGAAGAGTGCACAAATCAATTTAATAGATTTGGAGGGTGGAATCAGAGACATACATATGGTATTTATTACTAAAGGGGGAAAATAGCTTTAGGGAGTAGAGAGATAGTACAGGACTTACTCTTTTCCTAAGGGAGAAATGAAGAATTTAGGTAAGAAGTTTCTAGTTCCTTTACTACAGGTGAGCAGGGCACCAACCACATCCAAATCATATATAAAAAAGTTTTATTATTCATTCCCTGTGGGAAGCAATTGTAGAAAGGAAATTCTCAGCTCCCAATTTTTCCAAGAGGAAGAGGGAAAAGGAGTGAACCTAATTAAACCTTCAGACTTTTCTAAGAGTTTCCAAAGGGACTACTCTAAATCAAAATTAATATAAATGATTACAAGAATAGTATTGAAAACCAAATTCAGACCATTGAAAACCAAGTGAAAACCAGTGGCTTGTTGTCAGACTCTGCATTACTAAAGAGAAACGTTAGGTGGCGTTCTAGTACCGGAGCTCCTGTACTACAGTAAACAAACCTTGCTGCTGTATTGAAGGCAGACGCTACAGAGAACTCCTGAGTGATGAGCAAACTTCCTAATTTTGGAGATCCATTCAAGCACAAATCCAGAGACCCTATGCCCAGGAAAGGCTTGAGAGGGATCCAGAATCTCTAAATCAATTGTCAAAGAAACGCTTTCTGAAAATGCAGACTGTAAAAGCTGTGCTGAACTGGTTGAGTCCAATTTGATTCTAATATTATATGGTCCCAAGAGCACTGAAGGAGCAACTCTTGAACACAAAACTAGAAAAAAGACTCACTTTTGTCTGCTGTGTTGAACGTTTCATTGAAGTTCAGATCTGATCAAACTTAGCTTGGGAGCAAAGGTTCTTCGGGCTGACATTAGATAGAAAAAGAAAAGTTTCTAAGAAATGGTGTTGAAAAAACTAGGTGTGAAAAATTCCCCTATCTCACGTTATTCACAAAAGTTAATTTGAAATGAATTTAGCCTCTATATTGGGACCAAATTAATAACATTTATTAAGTAAAATGTTGGCAGAATTCCAAGGATAGTGCCTTCAGAAAACCTATTCTATTGGCAAAGAAACAAATGAAAAAATAATGCATGCAACTTCATCTCAATAAAGTTTCTTGGGGGCTGAAGTGGTAGCACAGCAGTAGGACATTTGCCTTGCATATGGCTGACCCAGGACGGATGCAGGTTCGATCTCCAGCATCCCATATGTTCCCCCCAAGCCAGGAGCGATTTGAGTGCAGAGCCAGGAGAAACCCCTGAGCACTGCAGGGTGTGCCCCCCCCCCAAAAAAAACCCAATGAAGTTTATCCACAATGAAAAAAATTACTATAGTTAAATATAAAAACACCTTCCAATGAATTGGTAAAAATAGTTACACATTATATATCTAAGAGCTAATCTACGATCTATCAAAACTTACAGAACTCAAGAATGAATTCTTAATGAATTCTATTTCTCAAACAACCCTATCAAAAATGGGAAGAGGAGAGGGCAGGCATGTGGGACCCTTTGTCCCTGGAGTCCTGGATGGCTCCCCACCCCCTCTCAGTTGTGGGACCCCATTGTGGTAGAGACTGAGAAATTATTTAGACCCAGGGAGATGAAAACAATTAGTTCGAACAAGGACAGTGTCTAAAATGGAATTCAGACCTTCTGATTTCCATATTGAAACCTTAGAGCTCCCTTCAGATGGGGTAAGCACTCCATCAGGCACTTTGTCCCACCAAACCAATCATAGAAGCTACTCTCAGCAGTTTCGGGATGTCAAGACTCTTCCCAGCCTGATTCTGAATTTTTTCTCTTTTGGAATGCATAGTGTTTATAGAGTTGTTAAGAAAATTTCTATTCTTGGATTAATCTCACCATTGAATCTTCTCAGGTAAGCCCATCTCTGGGCTGAGATCTCTGAGCTTTTTTGGCATGGCGGTGGGCTAAATCCCCACCCTGCCAAGAAGCCCAGCATCCACCCACACCCGACATCCTTCAGCATATAAACAGTCCAGCTCCATGACTAATCTCAAAGAGACACCAATATGCTGAATCATCCCAGTTCCACAGTCCTGGAATATGTGGCCACGTATGTAGTCACGTATACAACATCTCTCAATTTCACAGTACTCACAAATCAGGAGAAGCGCAACAAGTTAGACGGGGAAATTACATAAAAAGTCCACCAAGCTCAGTGAGCAAAAATCGATAAATAGAAGGCTCAACTAATACCTAATAACCTAGTATATTCTTAAGCAATGACATTAGTAACACCATTGTGAGATGTATGTTGTAATAGCAATATAAAGTAAGTTATTTTAGAATGGTGTCAGCACATTGAATACCCAAAATAACTGTAAACCATGGTGTTTAATTTCTAAAAAGAAAATAAAAATATGGAGAGTTAAAAAGACTCTTCTCTTCCTCAAGGAAGATATACAAATAGCCAGCAAGCATATGAGATAGTGTTCATCATAATCATGACTAAAATGGCAATGAGACAACATTTCACACCAGTGAGAATGGCTTATATGGGCCCGGAGAGATAGCACAGCGGTGTTTGCCTTGCAAGCAGCCAATCCAGGACCAAAGGTGGTTGGTTCGAATCCCGGTGTCCCATATGGTTCCCCGTGCCTGCCAGGAGCTATTTCTGAGCAGACAGCCAGGAGGAACCCCTGAGCACCGCCGGGTGTGGCCCAAAAACCAAAAAAAAAAAAAAAAAAAAAAAGAGAACGGCCTATATATATATATATAATCCCAGAAGTAATCAGAGCTTGTTCCAGTGAATGAAAAGCAGTCATTCCCTGTTGGTGATGATGCTTCAACTTCTATGGAAAAAATATGAAGATATCTCAAAAAAATTAATAAAACTCCCATATTACCCATATTACCCAGTAGTTTCATTCCTTAATGTCTTTACCAAGAAGATAAAGTATTAAAGTATTAAAGCAAGCTTAATGTTATAATGGTTTTCTTTATCACAATGAAGAGAAAAAAATCCTACACATCCTCCTCAAAATAAAATTAAAGTCAATGAAAGGCCAGAAGAGGCCAGTCAGTCACCATGACTGTGAAATTCAGAAACCAAGAAAATCAATGGATGATGATAAGAATCAGAATGAGATTATAGTTGACTTTTGAATGTAGAGAGGTGATTACCTGGTGTACTAAGATAGGAAAAGTTTTCTTACTTTTTAAGAAGACTCATGTATTACTTGTATTCTTGGTTTTTTTGTTTTGTTTTGTTTTGTTTTTGTTTTTGGGCCACACCCAGTGGCCCTCAGGGGTTACTCCTGGCTATCTGCTCAGGAATAGCTCCTCGCTCCTCGCAGGCATGGGGGACCATAAGGGCTCGGGGAGTCACCGAGATTTGAACCACCCACCTTTGGTTCTGGGACGGCTGCCTGCAAGGCAAACACCACCACTGTGCTATCTCTCCGGCCCCATATTCTTGTTTTAATTGTAGTTTTATTTTGTTTTGGGGCCACACTCAGTGATGCTCAGGGGTTACTCCTGCCTCTGTACTCATCAAGCATTTCTGGCAAGTTCAAGGGATCATATAAGATAGTGGAGAGTTAACTCAGGTTGGCTGTGTATAAGGCAAACACACTATCACTTCTGCCCTTATTTGTGCTCTTATGTACAATATGTTTCAATAAAACTTTGGTACAATACAAAAAAAGATATCACAGATTTGACATAAAATATCCAAAAATGAGACATAAAACATGACATAAAATAGAAAATGACATAAAATATCCAAAAATGAAAGTACAGGACAAGCTAAGTTGAAAACAGCTGAAAGTCAGGTTCAGAGACCTTCAAGTCCAGTCTTAGTGAAACATCAACCACTTCCACCTAAATGAAAAGAATGGCAAAAATGATGTTGGATGCCTTTCTAGGGTAGGTCAAAGAAATCTGTGCTCTCTTTCTGCTCCTGGGAATGTTGGGATTTGGTGCTTTTAGATCATGAAACAGTCTCACTCCTTTAGCTACCAGTTCTCTGCTAGATCTAAAGCAGGGGTCTTCAAACTACGGCCCGCGGGCCACATGCGGCCCGCAGAGGAGTCTGGTCCTGCCGCCAGCAGTGAGCTCTGTTTGGTTGCCAAGATACCTGCCAGCATATACATTCAGTGTATATCCAAATATCAGGAACCATGCACTCAAAATGGTAACCATCTTTGGTAGCACTTATGCCTGTGAACAGATTTTTTTCAAGAATGAAACATCTGAAATCTTCAACCAGATCAAGATTAACTGATGCCCACTTGCATCACTTGTTACGGCTGGCAGTAACAAATATGGAACCGGACATTGACCATCTCATTAGCCAAAAACAGGCCCACAGTTCCCATTGAAATACTGGTGTATGACCTGTTTATTTATAAATGGTTTTCATTTTATTTATATAAGATATGTGCAGTGTGAGTAGGAATTAGTAGCTCATATAGTCTGGCCCTCCAGCTCTCTAAGGGACCGTAATCTGGCCCTCACTTTAAAAAGTTTGAAGACCCCTGATCTAGAGAATCAAGGATCTTTAAAACTCACAAGTTAAAGCTGCATATGCCACAGGCAACTTTTACTGCATAATCATCACTATCATATAAGTATTGCATCCTGTTTTTAAGCGATACTAGCATATTTTTTTCAAACTACACATAATGTTTGAACCATACATTTTTTGGCTTTGCCTTTGGGGGAGGGGGTAATAAGGGAAGGCCACCAGCAGTGCTGGTGCTTGGCTGTGTGCTCAGGGAACAGTCTTGGTGGTCCTTAGGGGAATTTCCACTTCTTTTGAAAAAAAAAAAGTTGGTATAAAATCTGTGATTATGTGGTGAAAGTGTGGTAAGTGTAATGATGTCACTCAAAAAAACCTCACTCTGCCTTCTGTGAATACTCACATGTCTGCTCTTCTCTATTTCTAGAGATGCTATCATGCCTCTTTTTCCCTTTCACCTTCAGTATGAATGGAGGTATCCTTCTCATCCATAGACCCTAAATCAGAACAATGTAAGGAATTCTGAAAAATGGGTTCCAGGGTTTCAACTCCTCAGATCAAGAGAAGGGCAGAAAAAGGATTGGAGAAGAATGTTGAAAATTATATTGTTCTGCTATATCTTGAATTGGTATTTACTTATATGACTGAAGATGTTGAATTTCTTTCCCATACTTGCTTATAATTTTTTTCTATTTTTCAATAAACAATGAGGAAGCTATTGTTTGAACAAAATTCCACTTTTGCAGAGAGGAAGTCAGTCTAAAAACAAAACTGCATTTGTCTATGCCTCAGTGACTGATGAGAAGAGCTTTGACTAACTCCATAGTATAATGTAAATGTAGGCATTTCCAGTCCTGCAACAATCAAGTATCCTAACCAGGAGGAAGATTTCTGCTTTTAAGCAATGTTGAGATCTAGTATCCTCATACTATGGCTTAGCATTCCATTTACAAATGAATTGGGAATATATAATATCTCTTACATGCTTCCTGTGCACTTCCTCCTTGCAATAACATGTTTCTTTCCTGTGTAGTCTTTCTTTTGTCAAAACTGGAGTTTGGGGTGTGTTGCCTACAGGAGAGGGCTGGAGGCCTTCCAACTAAAACAAAGACTGTGTGTTAGGAAAGTTCCTATAGGAAGAAAGTTTCTCCCCATATGACTCCATGAGATTGCCAAAAGAAAGAAAGAAAGAAAGGAACAGGAGATGAGATGCTGAAATCCTGGTAATTCCTGCCTTGAAATGACAAATCTGAGTGGAGTAGAAATAGGAAGTAGAAATTCTAGGTTTCTCTAGTAATTCCTGTATCGTAGGGGACCATGGCCTTAATTCCTTGAACTTTGTCTAGGTGACCACACCCCACATCAAGCCATCATGGCCAACTGACTTCTGAGAGATAATCAGAAATGGGAAAGAATGGCAGCTCTATAAATAGATTAATTTTCTTAGAAATTTCTTAGAAGGTGAATTCCTTGGGAAGGAATATTTAGTAAGTGAATTCCTTAGCAGGTAAATTTCATTAATAGGTGAATTGGAATACTCTATAAAAGAGGTGCATGCTCATAAAAGGAGGGATTGGGGTTTGAAACTGAATTCTTAACCTTTTGGATGCCCTAGGAAGTTTAAATGTGTCCACAATTCTTATGCTCTTCTTATAGAAACCCCTTTTCAAAACGATGTTGTAACCGCCCTTATTTTCCATCTTGTAAATCTGGTCCAGTCTTATGACTTGCTCCAACCAAAATAAATGTGGTAGAAATTTCCATTGTACCTTGCAATTTCAGCTTTTTATCAAAACTGGCTCTGTTAGGCTTCAATTGGAGAACAATAGACCTCACAAGAGAGGGATGAGATGGCCATGTGAGTGGGGGGCAGAGCAATAGTATAGGGGCTAAAGTGCTGCTTGCCTTGCACACAGCAGGCCTGTGTTCTATCCTGGCATCCCATATAGACCCCTGAGCCTGCCAGGAGCGATTCCTGAGTGCAAAACCAGGAATAACCCTTGAGCACCTCCAAGTGTGACCCCTTACAGAGAGAGAAAAAGAGAGAGAGATGGCCAACAGAATCAGAGTTCAGAGTTCCCTCTTCAACCCACTACATTTCTCAAATGCCTAATCAAACACAGCCAGTATCAGCTGAGAAGAATCATGAAGTCAAATCCAGATGATAAAAATCATCAATCCACAGAATCACGAACTAAATAATCAGTTCTTGTTTTAAATCACTACCTGTGGAGCAGCTTGTTACATAGCAATCGCTAAGCAATAATGACTCTACCTGTGAGAAAAAATAAAGATGGGCCCGGAGAGATAGCACAGCGGTTTTTGCCTTGCAAGCAGCCGATCCAGGACCAAAGGTGGTTGGTTCGAATCCCGGTGTCCCATATGGTCCCCCGTGCCTGCCAGGAGCTATTTCTGAGCAGATAGCCAGGAGTAACCCCTGAGCAATGCCGGGTGTGGCCCAAAAACCAAAAAAAAAAAAAAAAAAAGAAAAAAGAAAGTTACTTTTTCAGTAAAAGTTGAGAACAAAAGAAGCAGTTAATGAAGGAATCCCTTTGGATGAGCAGGTGATTTAAAAGTTCCCCACATACCCCAGCACTCCTCTACCGTCTTGCTCCAGATCTCCAGGGCTTCCCAGGTCACAAGCCTGGGCAAGCCGGCGAGGTGGGTCCCTTGGCTGAGCTTGAAGATTACCCTAGGCTTTCCCCCATTCCCCACTCGGCTCCTTAGGGAGGGTCTGGGTGGGGACTCTGAACGTCCGGCCTCCCATCTTCTTGAAGGATCTCTTTTTTCCTGGGAGCCTGGAGTCTCTGTCAGCATGGGGTTCGGCAGGCCTCTGCCATGCCAAAAGCCTGCTTAACCAGGCCTAGGGGGGTGCGGGACTTGGGTGACCCCAGCACCCCTCTACTGCCTTGCTCCAGATCTCCAGGGCTTCCCCGGTCACAAGCCTGGGCAAGCCAGCGAGGTGGGTTCCTTGGCGGAGCGGCTTAACTTGTGGGTTGCTCTAAAGCAGTCATTGGTAATCTTTTACCAATCCATATGTTCAAAACTGCGCGGGGGCATAATTAGCACAAGATACATTAATAGTACTCACTGTCATTGAATTATGTTCTTGTGTGTGCGGAATGTCCATTTTGTACTCTGCACTTTCGCACACCCCTACAAAAGCTCATTTTTCTCTTTAACTCTCTCACCCCCTATCATCATTACTCCACATTTACCCTTTTTAACTTAAGTAGAGTCCTAAGTCACAGACCAAAGTGGTGCCCTGGAGTTAACACCCACCCAACTATTATATATATTTATTTATATATATTTATATATATTCCACGTATATCGTTTCAACATTTTATGTGTGTTTTCTTTGACAGATATAGTTCTTGCTTAATATTTTCTTATACAGTGACGATTTCTTCTTTTTGTGAACTGTTCAATAGGGAATTTGGTGAAAGAGTCCCTCAGTTTAATGCTTATGTTTGAACCAAGTCATATGTATTGTTGGACGTGTTCTTACGCCCCCATATGCTCTGATAACGCCACATGGCTTTATTTCTTGTTTGCATAGACACATTACAATGGGAAAATACTATACATACAAATAAGTTCTTATCTAATAGAGATGGGAACACACAAATCCTGTAGTGCAATGGGACCTTACACCCTGAACATTGACATAATGACCTGGCACAGGCCTCAGAAGAATGGGCATTCTCCATTCAACCCTGATCTAGGGAAGACATCTACGAAACATCAAAGGTTGTCTATAACATCACCTGGAAGCAATTCTCCACCAGGGAAGACCCTACCACTGCTCTGACATGGACCTACTCAAAAGAGACTTCCCTTAACACTGAGAAGACTTAACAACAACAAAGGGGGCTGGCGCGGTGGCGCTAGAGGTAAGGTGTCTGCCTTGCCAGCGCTAGCCTAGGACGAACCTCAGTTCGATCCCCCGACGTCCCATATGGTCCCCCAAGCCAGGAGCGACTTCTGAGCCAGGAGCAACTTCTGAGCACATAGCCAGGAGTAACCCCTGAGCATCACCAGGTGTGGCCCAAAAACAAAAACAAACAAACAAAAAACCAACAACGACCTGCTTACTGGCCAGGGCTTTCTGCATTGCCCTTTAATTGTGAGGTGAAACTAGAGGATGCTCCACACCAGCCTGACTTTAATGTAGGATGTGCAGATTCCAGGATCTTTAATACAGAAACCTGATGTCAACAACAGAGACTGCATGAAAAATAAAACTGTATTGGCACTACAGACAATGACTTGGATTGAACAAACTTGTTTGCCTGGAGCCTAGAGTTGGTCTTATGCCAGGAAACTTCAGGGGTAGGGTTTCCTTGTATTTAGGCCAAGGCTTTTCCTCTCCATGTCCCCCATATTTTGGTGGGCCTATGCAAACAATATTTACACTCTAACACCGTTTTTACTATGCTCCTTTGACTCTAAACCTTAAAAAAAAACACTTAAACTTTTGATGTTAACTTAAACTAATATGCATGTGCATGAAGATATAAAAAATACTATGCCTTTAATGTTTAAGGAGTCACATAAATTTCATGGCTTTAGATTGCTTTGTGTACTGCTAAGAAATGTTATAATGCACTACAATCTGGGGACTTGTGGACAAAGTAATTGTACATGGGTTCTGCCTTATTTTTCTTAATGTGCTTTGACTGTAAGTTCAAAATTTAGGCGTCAGCGAGGGGATTTCTTCTGAGAACTCTGTTTATGGGTGATTGTCCTTCCACTGTAACTTTACCTTGTCCTTTTTCTTTGCATCATTTTTCTCATAATTAAAAATAAAAAAATAAAATAAAAGTTCCCCACATAAAGCTGTCAACTGATCTGGTGGAAATTTTTAGGTTTATCGGCATCTTAATATATGGTTGTCCTCAATAGAAGAACCACAGGATCGAGAACAATTGCAGTGCAAAGTCCCAAAGGGCTACAGACACAAACACCCCAGAAGACCCAGGACCCAGTGCACAGCAACCAGACCAGACCAATATTCTCCTTAAGATACCAGAGCCAGATACTCATATCCAAAGCCTCTCATCTTCCTAAGAGGAAACATCAACTTCTCCGGTACCAGCACATTCTGGAGCAGAAGTAGGGGAGATACGGAAGTTTGAGTTTGTTTTATTTTGTTTTGTTTTCTGAAAAATACTGAGTTAACCTAAAATAAAATAATGACAGAATTTACAGAGCTTACTCTACCCTCATGTAGGCAACCAAATTTCTATTTCTGTTTATAGATCAAGAAATGCTCCCAGGTTACTCATAAGGTTGGCCAGACAGCCAGAATCAGGTAAAGTCTATGTTTAAATAAGAGCAATGCAGTTTGAGAGACTCTCAACCAGAAGTACCTGGAGTTGCTGGAACTGGCAAACTTGAAGCCTTTTCTTCCTCCTAGCCAATATGTTGGCAGTTGCTAGGGAAGTTGAGAACAGCAACAGAAAATTAAGCTTCTAGCAAAACAAGATTTCCCCCCATAATTTTTCTTCTCTTTTGACCCAGGAAATAGAGGAGTAGAGTTGCCTATTATCATACCATTAGGTGTGGAATGGTCTACAGAGTCCTCCAAGTGTTTTGCTTTCTAGAAAATCCTAATCCTAATTTTAAAATATTTTTATTTAAAGCATTGTGATTTATAGGATTATTCATAGTTGAGTGTTAGACATACAAAAATGTTTCAGCACCAATTCCACTACCAGTGTCAACCTCCATCCAGCAATGTTCCCAGAGTCCATCCTATGCCACCACCCCCTGCCTCATTACAGACCTGTTTTGAAGTTTGGTTGTTAGAGTCTGGGTATCATGATATCATTATTGTTTACTCTGGCTTGAATATTTCGTCCTGCCTTTTCTTAATCCCACCAACAAATCTGAGACCCCTTAGATCCTGTCTCCCATTATTTCAAATATCTTTCTCCTCTTCCACTCAATTTCTTTCCTCCACACTATGTCATAATTATTAAGTAAACATCACCTTCTCTCTTGCCTTCTGATCATGAAAAAATGGTAGCCAATATGTTTAGCACTTACACTGTGCTGAGCCTTCACACACACACACACATACACACACACACATCATACAATCCCCATACTCCCTTTCTTAAAGGGGATTGTTAATGTCCCCATTTTTCAGATAAAGAAACAAAAATTCAAAAATGGTGAGTGACTTTAAAAGTTCACATAAGGGTTGGAGAGAGATATAGAGCAGGTTGGACACTTGCCTTGGACTGCAATGACCCAGGTTCAATCCCAGCACCCCCAGACGTCAAACCTGAGCATAACCATGAAAAATAAAAAAAGGAACTCAACAGTCACACAGCCAGAAAAGGCAGATTCTATATTTGACACAAAATCCAGCTCAGTTCCTAAAGGAAGGGTTTAGAAAGATTTTGAAAGCGTGATTACAGGAACCACTGCCTGGTCACCAAAGTCGGAAATTGCACACACTTTTCCTCCTTCCTCTTGTATGAGCAGACTAACTTATATTGCAGTAAAAACATTTCCCAAAATAGTCTTGGCCCCAAAGCAAGAACAGCCTTTTGAACAAACAGTACATTGGACTCCAGCAGCTACCAGACAACAGAACAGCAATTATTCCTGAGGGTGCAGGAAGTGCCCTGCAATGCCTATCCACACTTATCTGGTTCATTCACCCCAATGCTTCCTGCTGCTGCTGATCCTGCTCCATGTCATCTCAGGTGAGTGCTACCTGGAATCTATTCCTTGCTGACCTCAGAAAGGGGTACCATGGACCCTGCAGGGGCTTGATCCCACCAAGATGGTGTGAGAGGGAGAGCTAAGAACTCTTGGGATCTCAGTAGAGTGTAGTGAGGTTCTAGGATCCAGGCTGATGTAGCTGCATTCTGGCTAGTATGCCCAGTCAGATGCCAAGTCAGAAGAAAAACATTCTTCTGTCTCTCTTCAATGTAACAGGGTTCCAAGGGAGCTTCCTTGGAGTGCTGCATTAATTGTAATCAGCAGAACCAGCCACATAGTTTTTTTTTAATTATCTTTATTTAAACACCGTGATTACAAATATAATTGTAGTTGTATGATTACAGTCATGTAAAGAACACCCCCCTTCACCATTGCAGGATTCCCACCACCAATTTAATTGAGAAACAATGATGCAAAGAGGACAAGGTAAAGTTACAGTGAAAGAACAATCGCCCATAAACAGAGTTATCAGAAGAAATCCCCTTGCTGACGCCTAAATATTGAACATACAGTCAAAAAAAATTAAGAAAAATAAGGCAGAACCCATGTACAATTACTTTGTCCACAAGTTCCCAGATTGTAGGACATTATAATATTTCTTAGCAGTATACAAAGCAACCTAAAGCCATGAGATTTATGTGACTCCTTAACTTTGAAGGCATAGTATTTTTATATATTCATGCACATACATATAGTTTAAGTTAACATCAAAAGTTTAAGAGGTTTTTTTTGGGGGGGGTTATTCAAAAGGGCACAGTAAAAACGGTGTTAGAGTGGCAAATATTGTTTGCATAGGCCCACCAAAATATGGGGGTCATAGAAAGGAATAGCCTTGGTCTAAATACAAGGAGACCCTACCTCTGAAGTTTCCTGGCATAAGATCAACTCTAGGCTCCAGGCAAACTAGTTTATTCAATCCAAGTCATTGTCTGTAGTGCCAATACAGTTTTATTTTTCACGCAGTCCTATTGTTGGCATCAGATTTCTGTATTAAAGATCCTGGAATATGCACATCCTACATTGACGTCAGGCTGGTGTGGAGTATCTTATAGTTTCACCTCACAATTAAGGGGCAATACAGCAAGCCCTGTCCAGTAAGGAGGTCATTGCTCTTGTTAAGTCTTTTCAGTGTTAAGGGAAGTCTCTCTTGAGTAGATCCATGTCAGAGCAGCTGTAGGGTCTTTCCTGGTAGAGGATTGCCTCCAGGTGATGTTATAGACAACCTTGGATGTTTTGTAGATGTCTTCCCTAGATCAGGGGTGAATGGAGAATGCCCATTCTTCTGAGGCCTGTGCCAGGTCATTGCCATGTCAGTGTTCAGGGTGTAAAATCCCATTGCACTACAAGATTTGTGTGTTCCCATCTCTATTAGATAAGAACTTATTGGTATGTATAGTATTTTCCCGTTTTAGTGTGCCTAAGCAAACAATAAATAGAGCCATGCCAGCCACATAGTTTTCAGGGCCTAGTGCACAACAAAAACATATGTCCTTTGTTCAAAAGGCTTTACAAATGTAATAACAGACAGTCCCAGCCAGGTTGAAAATAAAGGGATCCTTCCTTCTAAGCTCAAAGTTATGTGTGACATTTTAAATCTTATACTCAACAAAACTTATCATTGTTTTCTGCTTTGAGTTTGGTTTTGTTTTTGTTTGGGGGCCACACCCAGCTGTGCTCAGAGTTTATTCCTGGCTCTGCACTCAGGAATCACTGCTGGGGCTCAGGAACAGTGTTCTCATATATGCAAGATAAGCACCCACTATACTCTGGCTTCTTTTATTCAGCATAATTGTTTTGAGGACCACTCATGTTTCACGTATCAACCATTCTCACCTCTCCTCTTTCTCTTTTCTTCTCTAGTCTTCTCTTCTTAACCTTCTTTTCTTCTCTTTTCTTTTCTATGCACTGGTGGGACGATGTTCTTTTTTATGACTAAAACCCAACTAAAACCATACTTGTAATCATGGTGCTTAAATAAAGATATTGATATATGTGTGTGTATGTATATATGTATATATGTATATATACATATATATATATACATATATATATATATATATATATATATAAAGCTCTCCTCCATCAGCCTTCTGCCATCCCTTCATTGTAGGAACCAATGAACAGGTTAATGGGAACGATTGGCAGGTGCTACAGCCTGAGGGTCCCATGCTGGTGGCAGAAGGTGAGACCCTCCTACTGAGGTGTACAGTAGTTGGAGCCTGCGCTGAAGTCATAATAAAGTGGGTCCAGGGAAGCAACCAGCATCAGCAGGAAATCTATAACTTTAAACACGGCTTTTTTCCTGGAGTGACACCCTTGATCCAGCAGCCATTGGATCCACTTAATTGTGACTATTCTATCTATATCCACAATGTCACCAGACAGCATGCTGGCACCTACCACTGTGAAGGGATTGATGACTTGGATGAGAGCTCGAGAAAGGAACTGGAGGAGGGCACCTCAGTGCTTGTGAGGGGTGCGTACTGAATCCTCTGCTCTGGCCTTCCTTCCAGCCAGTCACCTTATTCACAATCTCACTGAACAACCAGAATCTCAATGGAATTATATTGAATATTAATATTAAAGAAGTACATCTCATTCACACATTGACAGGCAGCCAGGGTGGTTCTGTTCCAAATGTCATAATCTAGGGTCTATACTGGGGATGTGAGCAACCACTCCAAATATCTCATAAGATGGCAAAAACCCAAGGGGTGAGGCCCAACACCATAAGTATATGTCCAGCTTCTACTTGCTTAATATCTAACTTCTACTGGCTAAAATAAGCATCTAGGTCCAAAGTCAAGAGACAAGCAATTATCCCAGCTCCCATGAGGTTATAGTAATGTTGATCCAGAGACATAATACAGGGATTAAAGTACTTGTCAAGAATGAGGCCGACCTTTATTCAAATCTCTGGATCATATATGCCACCACCATGTACCCCCTCTCCCCAGCATTATCAGGAATGACCCCTAGGCATAGAACCAGGAGTAAGCCCAGAAGAACTGAGCTGATCTCTTAATCTACTATATACCCAAGGAAACCTAAATACCCATTCTGAGACTCTTATCCAATGGCATGTGTTCTTATATCAGCTCTGTCCATAGTATGCACTACTAGAGTTCCACAAGTAAAACAGGCAACAGAATTACAACTTTAAAGGCCCTTCAGGTGATGGAATGAAAGGATAAAGGTTTCCCAAAAAAAGGGGAAGGGAGATAGATTCCACAGCAGTAGGACGTCTGCCTTGCATGTGGACAGATGATGGTTCAAATCCCGGCATCCCATATGGTCCCCCGACTCTGCCAGAAGCTATTTCTGAGCATAGAACCAGGAGTAACCCCTGAGTGCCACCGGGTGTGACCCAAAAGCCAAAAAAAAAAAAAAAAAGGATAAAGGTTTGTCAGGCCACGCTGAGAACTGTTGGCATGGAAGGGAGGAGGTAGTTCATTCTAACTTGAAGCAGAAATTTCTGGAATGTTTTAAACTCTGACAGGTACCTCCTTTGGGTCCTTGCATTCTCCTGGTTTTCACACTCATGGAAATTTTCTGGCTCATCTCCACTAGTGGACTGAGAGCTTCTAGAGTCTTCAGGATATGCAGACTATATACCTTACCATTCCACAGGGCTTGATATCTGTGGGACTTGTGCTTGCTTTCCCTCAATCCTGGCACAAGTGCAGATTAGGCCTGATGATGATTTTACTGAGTGAATTGCCAATAAATAATGATGGAATGAACAGAGGTGGCTGTGGAAGAGGGACTAGAGAAAATGGCTGGGTGACGTAATCAGGGAAGGGAAAAGAGGCATGATTGAGGAAGTAAATGCAAGGGCAAAGAACAATAAGGATCTTCTCTTTGGTGTCAGATGCTGAGGGCCCAGAGCCAGACCTGTGGATCATCCAGCCCCAGGAGCTAGTGTTGGTGAGCTCTGGAAACAATGTGTCCCTGAACTGTACTGTCCTTGGAGCTGGTCCCCCAGGATCCATAAGATGGTTTCGGGGAGCTGGCCTGAACCGAGAGGCCATTTACAATTTTGGAGGCATATCCCAACCCAATATCACAGCCCTCCAGACCTCCAAAAGCGACTTTAGCATTCTTCTGCAAGGAGTCTCAGCAGAGTATGCTGGCACCTACTACTGTGCAAAGTTTGAGAGGAAACGCAATAGGCAATACCTTTCTGGACAAGGCACCAGGCTGAAAGTAAAAGGTGAGAAAGATTAGATTGGGTACTCTAGGAGAGAGGGGAAGATGATCTGCAAAGTATTTTCCCCATGTCCTAAACAAGCAATGTTTTCTCAACCTTTATATACCTTTTCCCTCTGCCTGGAATGTATTTTTCCTTTTCTCTGGTGAACTCCTATTTTATTTTTTTCAAGTTCAAAGATGAATAGTCCCTCTCTTTTCCCAGCCATGGCTTCCTTCTGATTTTTGCTTCCTTTCTCTGTCTCCTTCATATCCTACAAATTGCCCCTCTAGTCTCATGCTGTTTTTGCATTTACTTGTTCTTCATCTAGAACTGTCCTGGAGCCTACAGGGAGCCATATGTCCCAGTTGAAAATATATTAATTTTGAGAGTGATAGTATAGCAGATAGGGAGTTTGCCTTGTTCATGGCTGACCCAGGTTAGATCCCCAGCATTCCATATGGTATCCCGAGTCAGTCAGGAGCAAGTTCTGAGTGCAGAGCCAGGAGTGACCCCCGAGCACCACTGAGCATGGCCCTCCAAAAATGAATACTGATGTAAATTATTACTGGTTCGATCAGCATTGATTACAACCCTGTTATCTGTTCTGTGCTGTCATAGGTGATGTATTAATCAGAAAGTCCCTACCCCAGAGCTATTCAAGCAGGTCTAACCAGTCCATCTGAGTTACAACTTTGGACTTCTAGTCCTATCCCAGGTAGAAACTGGTAGGATCATCTAGTGACCTCACCCCCTAGCAAGAAGTGCTCAGGAAGTGGCAAGACCGAAAGGAATTATGAAATGACCTCTCTCTCTCTCTCTTGCAGCAAATTCCATATCACCCCATAATACAGGATTTACCATCTCATATGTGGATGGGACATATGAATCAGGTGAGTATGTCTGCCTGCAGTGGAGTTAGTCAATCCTCCATAGCAAGGTAGGTCATGGGAAGATTCATCTCCATAGCAAGGTTTGGCCATGGGAAGATTCATCTCCTACTAAGAAATTTCCCAAGGCTCCATCTCATCTGAGAACCAAAAATCCAGAAAGCACCTTCTAACAGCCAATGCTAACTGTTCTCAGATAATATAATTTGAGAGGTTGTGAGTTTCTGGTGTTTTAGTGTGGGGTTCTTTGTGAAACTGTATATCAGTGTTTATGAACTTGATCCTATAACCTGACATTTTACATCAACTCCCTTTCTAATGGTATGGTTGCTAATTTCTGAACTCTGGGTTCCTGCTCTGTGATCTGGGGGAGAGAGAAAATAAGAATTGTAGGGGCCAGACCGATAGCACAGTGGGTAAAAAATTTGCTTTGAAAGTGGTCAAATCATATTCTATCCCTGTGGGACAAAGGTGCTGAACCATCAGTCAAAATGGCAGCAGGTTTATGCACCATCAGAGGTCAAGGATGTTGTCAAGATGATCAAAATACAAGAAGACTATCAAGCAGAGTCTTGGGGCCTGAGACAGAGAAGAGAAGTCTTTGACTTCCTTATCCAGTAGAGAGGACATGACCCTACAGGTTGTTTGGTAGCTGGGCCCAACCTCATCAGGGGAGCTCTGAGGTATGGGATAGAGGATCCTCACCAGCTTTCTGTCCTGAACTCTTCCCCTCTGTGTCCTAGGCTACCTATTTGTGCTTCTACTTGTGATCCTGGTATTGAAATTAGTGATTTTTGCTCTACTCCTATTTGCCCTGGTTAACCAATGGAGAACACTTCGAAGGAAAACATCAGGACTCAAGACCCAACAGAGCTGCACATCTTAGTATGAAACAGAGGGAAGGTTCCATCCCAGAATGTATGCCCTGATCTATAGAGGGCCCAGGGCTCCTCCACTATTCTACTTCCAGCCTGAGACTACAGAGAACCCCAAAGCCTCATAATGAACTCCTGATTCCCTATAGCTGGTTTCAGTAAAATCTGATCAAATTTCCCCACTTTGCAGCTGATATCCACCCTCTGTGTCCTCCTCTGCCTTCTCAGCCTATTTAAGACCATCAAAGCCTCTCTGGGTCCCTTATCTAATACCTTCTTCCTGCTGCAGCCCAAGTTTCCCTGAGCATCTCTGAGCTTGCCCACTCAGATCTCTTGGGCCCGCCACTTATTCCTTGATTCCTCATTTCCTCCATTGGTGCCTTGTCCACTGTGACTGTCTTGGCAGTCTATTGTAGTTAAATACAGACTTGGAAACTTGAACAAACTCTGAAGAAAACAATTTCAAAACAATTTTTTGATTTCTCTTATTTAAGCATAAATGGATCAAGCAATACTAATTCAGGATTCCTAGTATTAAGGCTCAGGAACCCTTGATTTCCTAGCTATCAGATCCATATCCTAAGGCAAGAGCAGGATAAAGAATTTGTCCCCCCTTGACCTCTAATTGGCTGGCATGTGGTTACATTGTCTTTCACTGCAAGCCAGGAAATGTAGTCTTTGCAAGGTGGGTGTTTGGTTTTTAGGCCATCCAATACTAGCAATCAAATCCATATTAGCAATCAAACCCGTATTGACTGCAAGGAAAGCACCTTAACCCCTATGCTATCTCTACAGCCTGAGAAATTTAGTCTTTATTTTGGATATGGTGCACTCAGTTAAAAATTGTTATTGAACAACCTGGATATAAATATCAGCAGCTAACTAGTAATTGCTACCTGCATAGCAGACAACTGTGGGATACCTGGGTTCAATTTCCAGCTATAAAAGATAGCTTGGAGGGAAGGGGGCCTTTGGGTCACACCCAACAGCACTCAAGGGTTATTCTCAGTTCTGCTCTCAGAAATAGCTCCTGGCAGACAGGCTCAGGGATACATCTAGGATGCTGAAGATTGAACTCGGGCCTGTACCGGGTCAGCAGTGTGCCAGGCAAATGCCTTACTGCTCTGCTATCACTCCAGCTCTAAAAAAGATACCTTTTAAAAGACAGCATGGTAATAATTTACAGAGACAATGTAGATGAGGGTCAGGAAAACCAGTTCATGGTAGGAAGCTTGCCACAAAGTGCAGTCAGTGATTGTGGTTAGGGTAGAAAAGGGTCCACTATGACAATGAATAATCGGAACTTATCACGCTAGACATGAATTAGGTGCTGAAAGGGGATAAATGATATGTATTGTAGAGATTCAGTAACAATAATGCAATACAGACTACAGTGTCAAAATAGAATATATAGAGTGTAAAATGCCTACCCCAGAGGCAGGCAGGGGTGGGGATGTGGGAGGAAAACTGGGGACATTGATGGTGAGAAATGTGCACTGGTGAAGGGTGGTGTACATTCTATGACTGAAACTCAATTATGAACAATTTTGTATCCACGGTGCTTATATAAAGTAATTATAATTTAAAAATAAACATAAAGTTAAAAAAATAAAAAGACACCTTTTGTATTGCCATTTCCATTGGGGGAGCATAAAGGAGGACAGAGTTACTAGGCATTTAGCCCTATCTAGAGATGCATATTCATCACAACTTGGGTGGTACTAGTGGGTCAAAATTAGGAATGACGGGAACTAGCCTGTGATGTGCAGGGAGTGCAGAGCCAGAGGTAATCCCTGATCATCACTCAGGTATTGTCCCAAAACAAACAAATAAACAAAAGAATGCATTGCCAGGGGCTGGAAAGATAATACAACAGATAAAGCATTTTCCTTGTATTTGGCCAAGTCAGCTTCTATCTCTGGCATCCCACAATGGTCCCACAAGCACCTCCAGGAATGATTCCTGAGAACAGGGCCAGGAGCAATCCCTGAGCATTGTTGTATGTGATTCCAAAACAAACAAACAAACAAAAATACATTGGTCAATGCTCAGGAGCCCTGAGCATAGCTGAGCTGGGTGGGACCAAAACCAAAAGAAAATGAAGCAAAATAAAAAAGAATACATTTGTTCAAGGGACATGGTGAAGAAGAGAAAAGAGAGAGGACTGTCCAGCATAGCCTCCAGATCCTTTTATCTTTCTTAGACAACTGTCCAAGAGGAGGTCTTTTGGGTGGGGAGGATAAGTAAAAAATTCTATTGTGGCTTTTTGATTCTGGAGGCTACTCTTGCCAGGCATGAGGTGTGGAGATGCTCCAGGCAGAAGGGGTGCTGGAAGGCTTGGCAGGCCCCAGCTGTCCCTTTCTTTCTCTCCTGAACTCCAGGCCTTCCCTGGGTGCTGGTCCAAATTGCCAGAAGGTGGGTACCAGGTAGACTCTATAGGGGTCCTCAATCTTTCTCCCCTCTCTCTACATTACGAGGGAAGAGAACGGGGAGGAGGGCGGGCAGATGTGTGGCTTTCGGTTCCCTTTTTGGTTCTGGAGACTAGTTCTTGCCAGGCTTGAGGTTTGGGGAGGCCCCAGGCCAAAGGCCTTCTCCCTAGCTTGGGGGGGTGGTGCTTGGAGGCTTGGCACGCCCCCTGCTGTCCCCCTTTCTCCCCTGGACTCCGGGCCATCCCTGAGTGCAGGCCTAGGTGGCCAGAAAGTGGATGCCAGAGTGGACTCTATAGGAGTCCCCCTACATTATGGGGGAGGGGAACGGGGAGGAGGGCAGGCAGATGTTGTGCTGGGTTGTGTTGGGGCAGTCACTGGCAATTTTTTCTCATTCGTCTCCATTTTAAAAACCTCACAGGGACAATATATATTGATAGTATTCTATGCATTTATTTTACATATGCAGAATGTTCATCTTGTATTCTGTCCTTGACACTGCCCTACAAAGCTCATTTCTAGTCCTTTAATGCCCCAGTCCCAACGATTATTTTCCCCATTTACCCTTTTCACCTTCAGTGCCATACAGGTCAAATCACAGACCAAAGTGGTGCACTGAATTTAACACCCCACCCAACTATTTCAAAATTTCCCCTCTACGTATTTGTTTTGTCTGTCTTTCTGTTTTGTTGTTGTTGTTGTTGTTGTTGTTGTTTTTGGTTTTTGGGTCACACCCGGTAACGCTCAGGGGTTACTCCTGGCTATGCGCTCAGAAGTCGCTCCTGGCTTGGGGGACCATATGGGACGCCGAGGGATCGAACCGCGGTCCATCCAAGGCTAGCGCAGGCAAGGCAGGCACCTTACCTCTAGCGCCACCGCCCGGCCCCTGTCTTTCTGTTTGTGATCTGTTTAATAAGGAAGTCTGGTAGAAGTGTCCCTCTATTTAAAGTTTATGTTAGGAAAAAAAATTCTATTGTGTTACAAGCCAGTAATCTTGCCAATTTGTGATGACCTCGATGGGGAGGAGCAACTACAGGAGGAGAGTATAGAGAAAGTTTAGGGCGTTTCTGGCCATGTCTACTGGATTCCATGGGACTTTTCAAAAATAAACCCTGGCAAACAGACCAGAGATATTTCCATGGGAACTAAGTCAGACTACCTCTCATTTTCCATGGCCTGTCCATCCACCATGACCTACCTGTTCAGCTTCGGTTGCCCAGTCATTAGGATGAACTCTCTCCATCTTAAATGACCTCTTCTCTGTGATTTTTCCACCTTCCAAAACTTTCCACCATGACCTCTCCATCCTTCTAATTCTCATTCCCCTCATGCAATATAGTGTATGTGTTCTTTAAAGCACTTTACCTAATAAATATGTCTTTTTGATGATTATCTCTGCTAAAATTTGAACCCAGGAACCTACCTTTTAACCAAGTTATCCAGAAACCAAGTTTCTGGAGTCATAACTTATAGTCTATTGCTGACAATGTGCAGGCAGACACTAATTATTTTGTTAAAAATAAAACAAAAAAGATAACTTAGAGCTTATATCCTTCTGGTAAAGTCATACAACAAGTATTAGATAAGTAATACATATATATAATGATAATGAGAACTGGAGGCTGAATGAAGCAGAATAAGCAGTTGAAAGGTGCCAAAATGAGGGATAGATAATGCTCTTTTATTTAAGATGATCAGAAGAGAACTCCTTGAAGGAGGAGTAGGCCAACTTCCTGCCTGGCTGAAGTTGCTAGACCTGGTAAATCATAATGTAGGTACAACATTTATAAATTCTATGTATGACTATGCTCCTTGGTTCTTAAAAATCTTTATTGAGGTATTGTAATTTACAATATTGCTAATATAATGTCACGCATACATCATTTTAACACTGCACCTGCCACCTGGGTACCCACTTCCTTCCACTAAGATCCCAAAGACTCCTTCCATTGTTGTACCCTGTAAGTTTACTTCTATGGAACTCCACTTCTGTTTCCTTTGGCCATTGTTCTTTCTTCCCTAATGTGTGTCTTTAAATTCCAAGTATGAGATAACATTTTGTATTTAACCCTTTACTTCTGACTTCACTCAGCATGATACTCTCCAGCTCCAAACATATAGCAAACTGCATGATCTTATTTATACTTTCTTACAGCTGTGTAGGATTCCATTGTGTGTATATACCACAGCTTTAAAAGAAATTAGTTTGGGCTGGTGGCATGAACTGTACTTTGGGAACATTGGTGGAGGGAGGCTGACACTGGTGGTAGGATTGGCCCTGAAACATTGTATTTTTGAAACCCACCTATGAATAACTCTGTAAATCACAATGGTTTCAATAAAAACATGTTTAATTTAGTTACCATAGCTTATTGATCCATTCACTTTTACTTGTTTCCATATGAATTGGCTATCACACTGAGCACTCCAGTAAATTTAGTTATGTATATGCCTATTAAAATTAATGTTTCTGGAGCTGGAGAGATAGCACAGCGGAAGGGTGTTTGCCCTGTAAGCGGCCAACCCAGGACCAATGGTGGTTCAAATCCCAGCATCCCATATGGTCCCTTGAGCCTGCCAGGAGCTATTTCTGAGCCCAGAACCAGGAGTCACCTTTGAGCACTGACGGTTGTGGCCTAAATACCAAAAATAAAATAAAATAAGATTAATGTTTCTGTGTCTAGGAGAATTTCTGAGTCATATAGTAGTTATATTTCTATTTTTTGTGAGAGGTTTCCATGTTATTAACCGTGACTTTTTGAATTAACAAGATTGGCTAAATATGGAGCCGGAGGGTGTTTGCCTTGTATGCGGAATGACAGTGATTGAAATCCCGCCATCCCATATGGATCCCTGAGACTGCCCGTAGTGATTTCTGAGCGTAGAGTCAGGAATAACCCTTGAGCACTGCTGGTGTGACCCAAAAACAAAAACAAAAAAGATTAGCTAAGTACATGTATTTTAAATTTATTCATATTTAATTATATCTATTCCATTGTATCAATTCACAAATATCACAATATTAACATATATCATATTTGCAAATTCTGCTAGTTAGAAACCCACTTGTTTTAGTGTTTCTCTCTCATACACAAAGAAAATGTACTTTGTGTCTCAGGGACAGTTCACCTAAGATACATGCCCTCAAGACGAGTTGGTAGGTGATAAAGATCCTGTGCTTTTTCAACCCTTGGGAAAAGTTGTTATCAGTTTCAAAATGACAGAATCTTAAGAGCAACCTCATATTATAATAGATACCAAAAATATAATGCCAGTTATTCCTGGGTTCCATCAACTCCAAACTCATAAAACTGCATTATTAGCTTCAAGTTAAACAAGAAAATTCTCTGAGCAAACAATGTATGATATTCTTTCACTTATTCTTTGTCTGATTTTCACCATAATTTGAGAGTGAATAAATTAATGAGTGTAAAATATATATATAATGCCGAAAAGTGAGTGTAATCATA
This sequence comes from Suncus etruscus, assembly GCF_024139225.1. Taxonomy (NCBI): domain Eukaryota; kingdom Metazoa; phylum Chordata; class Mammalia; order Eulipotyphla; family Soricidae; genus Suncus; species Suncus etruscus. Next base: position 12,821,396 of record NC_064856.1, on the reverse strand, counting down.
CTGGTCCAGTTCCACTGCTGCTCAATGATAGTCAATTGAGTGAAGTGGTCAGAAAGAACTTGATTGTCAGCTCTCCGGCAGGTTGGATGATGGTGTCTTGTCTGCATAGACTCAAGCTACAGAGAAGCACATTTTTAGGAAGAGTGGATTGTACTAAAGTGGATGGAAGTAAATTTCATCATGGATGGTTCCTTGAGGTCCACTCTTCATGATCTACAAACCTACAGAGATTAGCAAGGGTTAGTCTTTGAGGAAAGGACAAGATAAGGACAACTGTTCCTGACCAGAAGAATTTAATGCCTTAATTTTAAATTCAACCCTTAATTTATTTTTGGTCAGTTTCATGAACAAGACCTAGTGCAACTGGAAACCTATGTATTTCTGGCAAAACAAAACAAAACAAAACTATTGTCTGGGGGACATTGGGGATGCACACCCAGAGATGCTACAGAATTACTCCTGGCTCTGCATTTAGGGAATCATTTGGAGTGTCAGGGATCAAATCAGGGTCAGCCTAGTGCAAGACTTATCTGCTTTTGGTAGGGTAACAACCTACTATTGCTCTGGCTCCACGAAATCTAGGATGTATGGGTGTGGTTTGTTATTTTTACCATTTTGAAAATTTATATCACCCACAAATACAGACACTATTTCAAGCATCTATGCACAAACTGAACATAGAGGCAAGCATCTCATTGCTTTGTTTTGCCTTGTATTAAACTTATACCTGAGAGTGAAATACAGATCCTTTTCCTCAAATTTATTTCCCTTTCTCCATGAAGAAGAGGATAGGGAAGGAATAGGAGAGTGAAATAACCACAGGGGTGGGGGGAAAAAAGAAAAGAACCACAGAACAGAATGGAAGAGACAAATATGTTGCTTTTTGTCTTATGTAGCTTTGTTTTGTTGTTTTATTTGGGGGGGTCACACCCTGTGGTGCTCAGAATTTACTCCTGGATTTGCTCTCAGGAACAGTCCTGCTCAGAGTTTCATATGGGACGCCGAGAATTGAACCTGGTTTATCTGCATGCAAGGCAAGTGCCCTCCCTGCAATACTATTGCTTCAGCTCTGCCATATATAAGTTTTATTGTCTCTGTGTTGTGCTATTGTGTCAAAGGAGCAATACAAAATGTTGGCAACAAGTGGGCGTGGCTCTAAGGATGCTATGAAACTAAGATGGCCACCCTACACTCCATCTTCTTCAAAATTAGGAGCTGAGGGGGCCAGAGAGATATCGCAGTGGTTAGGACATTTGCCTTGCATACAGTCAACTCAGGTTTGCCCCCAGAATCCCAAATGGTCCCATAAGCCTGCCAGGAGTAATTTCTGAGCACAGAGCCAGGGGTAACACCTGAATGCCACCAGGTGTGGCTCAAAAAAAGTAGGAGCTGATGCCATAAGAAGACATGAGGCCTGAACATGTTCCCCACCACCCACCTCCTAGCTTGTCCAGGGAGAGCACAACCCACAGCAAGATGCCAACTGGCAGAGACTGTTCAGGCACCACACTTTGTGATAGCGTGTTTTTGAGTTTAGAGAGAGAGAGAGAGGCCACTTCTACTCACCACACAGGCAATCTGTGTTATGGGACATGGACATTTTCTTTACTCAAATGAGAACACTCCTACTACCAGCTCATCGGGTCTCAGAAGTTGAACCCTGCCATGCCTCCTTATCCTGATTCTGGACTTTGCATTTCTCCCTAGGTACATAGATATTCAAGATTTCCAGAGTCATATGTGGCTATTTCACTATAATGTGAAAATATAGCTAACAGCAGTCAAAGTGCATGGTACACTGGGTAAGGTGCTTGCATTGCACATAGCTCTGACCTAGATGATCCTCAGCACCACACAGTGTTCCCTGAACACTGCCAGGAGTAATCTCTAAGTATAGCATGGGGATAGGGCCTATGCATGGCCAGTTTGAGAGAGAGAGAGAGAGAGAGAGAGAGAGAGAGAGAGAGAGAGAGAGAGAGAGAGAGAGAGAATGTCTCCCATAGAGGCAGAAGTGGAATGTTGGATGGAAGGGATACACTGGTATTGGTATCGGGAAATGTACACTATGTTGATGACATTGTATGACTGAAAACTTAATCATGAACAACTTTGTAATTGTGTAACTAATGGCGATTTAATTTAAAATTATTAATTAAAAATTTTCAAGTCACATTCGCTGCTCTCAGCACTTCACGGTGGATCCTTGGCGGTAGGTAGCATGAGGAGCTCGATGTGCATGTGGACTCAAGCTTAGAGAGAGCTCTAGAGCCCAAGAATATATAGATATAGATAGATAGATAGATAGATAGATAGATAGATAGATAGATAGATAGATAGATAGATAGATAGATAGATAGATGTGCATATATATTCTTAGAGATATACATATTCTTATATATAAAATACATATTATTATATATCATACAAACAGGAATATCTGGAACAACCCCAGCCTGTGTCCTCTGACGCCCTGAAGCCCTGGAGATGAACACCATCCCTGGTGGACACTTCACATGGTGTCCCAATAACCCATGCCTAGGGGACCAGCGAGGAAGGGACACCTAAATTGAGATGGGTCTCAGAAACTGACGATGGGAAACAACTCGAATGGGTGAGGAAAACATCCCATACAGCGTGGCCAGGAGCAAGAGATGAGGACAAGCAGGCAAGTCCTGGGAAGATGCCCTGCAAGAAGAGACCTCAAGAAAATGAAGGGGATCCATCCCTGTCTCTCCAGGGGGAGCAGATCCATGCAGAGGCCAAGAGTGGCGCCGTGGCCTCTGATACCCTCCAGGTCGTTCAGGACCCTCCACACAGACAGCCGGACCTGGAGCCGAGAAAGCCAATTGGGAGCACAGTGGGGATACAGCCAGTAGCATCCCTGCACGTTTGTCCGGGGAGGAAGCGCCCCTCCTGGCCCAGCCGTGAGTCTGCAGTTTCGCAACTCCATCGCTAGGGGGCGTCAGCGCGGCGCCGTTTCCAGCACGGAAGGTTTTCCGTGCAGCACCGTCTGGAGGCGGGGCCAAGAGCGTGCGCCTGCGCGTTGGGCCGGTCCGGGCCGTGCGGTGGGCGGAACGCAAACGGCGGGGTTGAGGCTGCGCCGGAGCAGTTTGGCCGGTGCACAAGCGAAGATGGCGGCGGAGCGGCAGGACGCGCTGCGGGAGTTCGTGGCGGTGACGGGCACCGAGGACGACCGAGCGCGCTTTTTTCTCGAGTCGGCCGGCTGGGACCTGCAGGTAGCGCGGCGAGGCGGGCGGTGGCGGGGGGTCCCGGGGATCCCGGGGCTTTGGGACGCCGGGCAGATCCGCCCACTGGGGCCGAAGCGCACAGTCATCCCATCCCAGCCCGCCCGGCCCAGGCCCGAGCCAGGCCTCGGCACCCCGGGGGGCCGCAGGGGTCGTGGGCTGGGCTGGGATCGGATCGGATGGGAGGACGGCGGGGGACCCCCTTGCAAGAGGCCACCACCGGCTGGGCCAGGCCCGGGACCCGCCCTTTGCCTTGGGGAGCCGATGATGGAGGTTTCTGGGGTTCACAAAATGCCCCCTCCCGGTGCCACCAGCCCTTTGACCTTTTGCAGCCAGCCAAGCTTGGCGATACTGGCAGGGACTTGTCCTGGTCACCCCACTTTGCCCCAGATCCATCACTGGCCCCCCTCACCATCAGCCACCCCACCCCCCCAGCTCAGCCTGATGCCCGAACTCCCAGCCATCCAGTGCCAGGCTCCCGCCACCAGTGGGGGTTCCTTGGTTCCTCCCATTGGGATCTGTCAGTCAGGTCAGGTGAAGAATTAATTGCTGGTCCCAGGTTGCAGGATTGAGGCCCAGCAGGCTCTCGGGATGGGTGATGACACCTAGGTAAGCACCCTCCCCAGCACACAGTCACGTTAGGCTTTTGCACTGGATGTTCCACCTGCCCCATTGGGCCCCTCCAGAGTCAAAACACTGAAGGGGATGCCTACATTGATTTCTCCACCACCACCACCCAGCCTGAAGTTCCCTAGGCCTGGCAGAAATATAAAACCCAGCTTCCACCACCAGATAGCCTGCTGAGTTTTGGTAGGTGATAGTTCATCAGTCCTGATCATTTTATTCTGCGGGAGGGGAAACTGAGGCTTGTGCATATGGCATGACTTGTCAGGCAGGGACAGGACCTGCATCTTGCCCTCAGTTGCCAGTTTTCCTGGCTGCCAGAGTGCCTCCAGCTTGCTGGCTGGCTGGCTGACAGCTTCTGACATTAGGCCCCAGACCCTTTTAAAAGGCCAGAGACCTTCAGGGCAAGAACCATGGCTTTTCTTTCCGTCACTCTAGGCAGTGGTCTTGCTTAGGTCTTTGTGCAGAGTTAGTGATCAGTAACTACCTTTCCATCAAGTATAGGGGAGACATGTGATCACAAGTGGCCAGAGGACTCCCATGTGTACATGCTAAAGGAGCTTTTCCATGACACAGAGTTGTTGGGACTATTGTCTTTCATATACAGGTTGGAAAGAGAAAGAAAATGGAGCTTTTTGGTCTGAATTGATAGCTCCTGACTGGCATCACATCAGAGCTAATAAGTAAAGAGACAAGCCGAATGCCCAGAATCAAACCTGACTGAATCAAACTCCACTCAACTGTGTGACTTAAAACAATTTTCTTAACTTCTCAGTGCTTCTGTAACCAGCAGCAAAGTGTGGCAGGACAGTTGTATATAAGAGATAGGACTCTTTGAGGAACTGCATTTAGAACATGTGGAGAGAGATACTCAGAATAGCATGCACCTAAAGACATGCTTAGCAAAAGTACGCTTTTATTAGAACACATTTCCCAATAAATGAGAGTGAGGAATATCTTCATCCAGACCGTTCTTTCTGCCCTCTTGATCCTCATTACATAGAATTCACATGCTATAAAGAGGTAATAATTGAAACTATTTTTTGGTCTCTTTTTCTTTTTCTCTTTTTCTTTGTAAGTGTGGTCCATATATTAGGATCTTTTCCTCTGTACTCTAAGGAGATGTATGAGATACGGCCTTTTTAAGGACCCCAAACCTCTCTGTTTCAGATTGCACTAGCAAGCTTTTATGAGGATGGAGGGGATGACGACATTGTGACCATTTCACAGGCAACCCCCAGTTCAGTGTCCAGAGGCACAGCCCCCAGGTAAGAGTCATCTTGAATTACTGCTTTATCAATTTGCTTCCATCAGTGATGAATTGCTATTGTCTAATTTGATAGAGGGTTCAGGCCTAGGGATAGAATTGGTGGGTTTGAGTGAGGATTTTAGACTGCTAGTGGGTAAGAGTCAATCTTTTCCTGTAAGTGGTTCTTTGAGAGGTGATTTGTGGTCTATTCCCAGGGAAACCACACTGCATTTCTTTTGTTTGTTTGTTTTGGGCCCACACCCGGTGACACTCAGGTTGCTCCTGGCTATGTGCTCAGAAATCGCTCCTGGCTTGGGGGGTCATATGGGACACTGGGGGATCCAACCATGGTCCATCCTAGGTCAGTTGGGTGCAAGGCAAATACCCTACTGCTGTACCACCACTCGGGCCCCCACACTGCATATTTTTAAAGTATTTGAGTATCTTCTATTTAGTAAATGTGAAGCAGTGTCTGTATCTCTATTGTCTTTTCTTTTCTTTAAGGTATTTTTTTTTGTTGTTTCATTCCAAAAATAGATGTATTTATGGGGCCGGAGAGATAGCACAGCAGTAGGGCATTTGCCTTGCATGCAGCCAACCCAGGAGGGATCTGGTTCAATTCCTGGCATCCCATATGGTCCTCAGCAATATGGTCCCCAGCATGTCAGGGGCGATTTCTGAGTGCAGAACCAGGAGTAATCCCTGAGCGAAGCTGGGTGTGACCCAAAAACTAATCAGTCAATCAATTAATAAAGTTAAAAAAATTTACAAAAATATATGTATTTTAAAATAGACAAAGTTAAAGAATCAAGGAAAACAGGAGAGTTTAATATTAAAATTGAGAGGAGTAAAAGATTTAACACACATACTTTGCTTTAACACACATGGTTTGCTTTATGGCTATGTTTAAGCTAACTCAGACTTAGTACTGGACTTTGGTGAAGCCAAGAAAAAGGAAGGAAGAGGGCATAGTTTGTTTTATCATTGTACTTGTCCAGTACACACTACTGTGTTGTCAAGCTAAAACCTGTGCTAGTACTTCAGAGAAATTCTGTACGGGACCTGCCTTTCTGTTATTTTGCTGTTTGACCTAACTATTACAGGAAACTTACTATGCTTCTAGCTTCTCTCTATTCCCCATTTTCATCTTCTCAAATACCCTCATGTCATCACAGGGAGGCCTGGAACATCACTTAATTAATAGGTTCTTCCTACTCTAGAACGGGGTGTGTGTGTGTGTGTGTGTGTGTGTGTGTGTGTGTGTGTGTGTGTCTTTTTTGTGTGTTTGTTTTTGTTTGGGGGCCACATCTGGCAGTGCTCAGGGGTTACTCCTGGCGGGCTCAGGGGACCATATGGGGTGCCGGGGATCGAACCCGGGTGGGCCACATTCAAGGCAAGCGCCCTTCCCACTGTGCTATTGCTCCAACCGTACAACAGAGGCTTAATATGGAAATCCTGCGCTCTTGGGCAGAACCTATGATAGTGGTGAAAAGGTCTAAAAATCATCTCTGAAATTGCAGGCAAAAAATTGAGAGTATGCTATCTGCTTTCTAGTGAGGGAAGAGAATAGCACAGCAATCAACACATAGGTGGGTTTTTGTTGTTTTTCTTTTTTTTTTTTTGTTTTTTGTTTTTTGTGCCACACCTAGTGACGCCTAGGGGTTACTTCTGGCTATGCGCTCAGAAATCACTCCTGGTTTGGGGGATCATATGGGACATTGGCGGATTGAGCTGTGGTTCGACCTAGGTTAGCATGTGCAAGGCAGACACCCTACCGCTTGTGTCATCGCTCCAGCTCCTTTGTTTTTCTTTTTTGTGTGTGTGTGGTTTTTGGGCCACACCCGGTGACACTCGGGTTACTCCTGGCTATGTGCTCACAAATCGCTCCTGGCTTGGGGGACCATATAGGACATATGGGGGATCGAACCACAGTCCGTCCATCCTCCTCAATAAACTATCCTTTACTGAGCACTGGTAGGAGCTAGGTTAACTATTATATAAACATTTCACTAACTCTCTATGAGGTCTGTACTGTTATTGTCTCTTTTTCTAGTTGAAGACACAGACTGAGCACCTTCCCAAGATCATACAACTAGTAAAACAAAGTTTTTTTTTTTTTTTTTTTTTTTTTTTTTTTTTTTTTTTTTTTTTTTTTTTTGGTTTTTGGGCCACACCCGGTGACGCTCAGGGGTTACTCCTGGCTATGCGCTCAGAAGTCGCTCCTGGCTTGGGGGACCATATGGGACGCCGGGGGATCGAACCGCGGTCCGTCTCCTAGGCTAGCGCAGGTAAGGCAGGCACCTTACCTCGAGCGCCACCGCCCGGCCCCAAAACAAAGTTTTAACTGCAATTATGTTTCTGCTCCTACACCTAGTTCAGCCAGAATGATATGCTGCCTCTCCTATGGACCTACAAGGACACAAGATTCAGAGATTGCTCTGACTTAAATCTGCTCCAACCAAATGGATTTTTATTTATTTACTTATTTATTTTGGTGTCTTAGTTCTGCCTTATCTTGTTTTCCAATTTTTGTTTTAGTCTCTCACATGACAGGTCATGCCCACTTTTAACTTTCAGCTTAGACAAACTACTGCATCCGTCTGATTTATCTTTACACACTTTCTCTGTTTGGCATATCCTGAACCCCGACCTAGGTAGTGTAGCATGGTCTATTCAGAAGTCCAGGCACTACTATAATTCTTTAACTTCCATATCCATGTGCCTTTTTTTATGACTGAACTGTCCTTCTGATATTTAACATAAATGTTTCTCATTCAAAATAATTTGTATATTCCTGGAAATGGGAGGGCTCATATTAGGATTGCCTCCCATTTATCTAGAAATGCCAGTTCTTTTCACCTATTGTTATATCTTTATGACACACCAGCTTAAGGACCATAAAACTAGATCATTGACACTTAAGTTTCTGATTCAGAAGTAGTGAAATATGTCATCAACAGTTTTCACAGTTGGGGCTCCTGATTCAGAGGCCACTCTAACACTCTTAAGGATCACTGTTGAAGAGTAATAGTGGGAAATGTGCCCCATGATGTAAAAGACTTAGTATCCACCAGTGCTCTTATCGTTCACATAGAGCCTGTGCAGTTGGTGCTATGACTGCCTGCATTTACTCTTAAGAAAATGCAGTCTTGGGGCCAGAGAGGTAGCACAGCGGTAGCGTGTTTGCCTTGTAAGCTGACCCAGGACCAATGGTGGTTCGAATCCCGGCATCTCATATGGTCCCCCGTGCCTGCCAGGAGTGATTTCTGAGCAGAGAGCCAAGAGTAACCCCTGAGTATTGCCAGGTATGGCCCAAAAACCAAAAAAAAAAAAAAAGAAAGAAAGAAAGAAAAGAAAAGAAAGTGCAGTCTTATGGAATATCATCAATGTGCCCAAGAGGCCAGGGTGTCAGGCCGAATGGGGATCAGAACCAAAGAGATGGGCACTGAAGTCTGCATAACAGTCGTAATCTGATGAAAGAATCAAGCACAATCAGATGGAGTTGTTTGCTCAAGCAAGTGTACAGTGTATTTATAGATGCTTAACAAAGAGGGTCTGCAGCGTTGTCTACTTTCTATTCGCTCTCGCTCTCCCTCTCCCTCTCCCAATCCCAATCCCTTTCCCCCCTACTCCTGGGAATTAGCTATAGGTGCAGATCTTAAACACTTGGACCCTTTTGAACCATGCAGTACAAAGATCAAGGAATGCCCAAGAGGTTCCTGTCAGCTAACTCCAGAAAGAAATGGATTTGTTTCATCGATTAGTCTTAGTTCTCATTTCCTGTTGATGCACCTTCAAAGCTTGCTTTGCTTACCATTGGCATCGTAAAAATTGAACTGTTGACATCCTTCCTTGTAAACAACTCCTTTTCTTGTCTCTAAACCTTCATTACCTTCTTTCCCCTTTATTATAGAGCTATATTTTTCCCCCAGAGAAATACAAAAGAAATTTTTAAAAATACAGTATGTATTGAGTCCATTAGGCTGATGCACATGTTTTGAATGCTGTAGACCTGAGTTCAGTCTCAGCACCATATGGTCCCCATACCTGCAGGTTGTTACCTCTAAGTGCCAACCCAGGTATATCACTGGGTTTGATACAAAAAAAGTAAGACATTTATCCCATGACCCCTAAAAAACTAAGATTAGGGGCCAGAGTGGTATCATAGTGGTAGGGTGTTTGCCTCGCATGCGAATGACCCAGGATGGACAGTGGTTCGATCACTGGCATTCCATATGGTCCCCTGAGCCCAAAAAGCAAAAACAAAACAAAACAACAACAACAAAAAAAAAACTAAGATTAGTCCTTGGTGCCAGGAGATTGTACAGCTAGGTTTAATCCTTGACACCACAAACCTCTCAGATATCACTGGGTATGAATTGGCAGTACCCTGAGGAGTACCAGATATGACTCTGAAGTCCCCAACACCAAAGGACCCACAGCCACAGCACTGCATGACTATTGTTTGGTCACACCCAGTGACACTCAGGACTTCCTTCTGTCTGTGCACTCAGGAATTAGTCCTGGCAGTGCTCAGGGGACCATATGAGTTCCAGGGATCAAACCTGTTCTGTTTTCATGCATGGCAAATGCCCTACCCACTACGTTCTCACTCAGCTCTAGTACTGCCTGATGTGAGACGATGTGACATGGAATAGCCAACTAGAAGTCTCTAGGATTGAGTACCACTTGAGACTCCTTCCTCCTAACCTCCATCACACCCTTTGCCAAATCTAAATTCTTCCTTGAGAACAGATTTAAACTAGAAAAAAAAAGTGACAGTGGTATACAGTATCAAAGGAATTAACCGTTCCCACTTCGATTCTTAGTGCTCCTTCCCCACTATCCCACACAAATTGGTTTTGTGCTTTTGTTTTTGTTTTCCTGGGCGCCATTCCTGGTGATGTTCAGGGGTTACTTCTGGTTCTACTCTCAGTAATCACTCCTGGAAGTGGCCAGGTCTGGGGGATTTTGGATTTGGGATGCTGGGGATTGTTCATGCAAGACAAGGGCCCTACCCACAGTACTATATCTCAAGCCCCACAAATAACACTTTCTTTTTACTCCAAACACTGATAGCTTTTCTTGACTGATCTACAACAGAAATATATAGGAGCCCCTTCACTGACATCGTTAATTTTTTCTCCTTAATTACTTGTTCTTTCTTTAATGCCACATTTCTAAACATTACTTGGCATTGACCTACAACTGCCCCACTTTTAAAAGAAAATAATTTAGTGCCCCTTAGTTGCAGCAATACTACTATTGGATCTTTTCAGCAACCCCTTAGTGGGTGGTAAGTCCCACTTTGGGAAATACTGCTACAATGTTCACTTCTTTCACTCTGTATTTACATAACCTGCTTTCCTGTAATGCCTTGCTGCTCCCCTCCTTACAACCACACAGCCTGTTCTTTATCTCACTGTCCAAATTGGCTGTGTTTTTTTCCAGGAAACCTTTCTTGATGTCCATCCCCTACTAAGAACAAGAGGCTCTGAGTCTCCATCTTAGCCCCATTGCAGTGCTGTTTTCCTGAGCTGTCTGCTCAGAAATAGCTCCTGGCAGGCACGGGGGACCATATGGGACACCGGGATTCGAACCAACCACCTTTGGTCCTGGATGGGTTGCTTGCAAGGCAAACACCGCTGTGCTATCTCTCCGGGCCCTGTGTCTTACCATCTTGATAGACCTAGAGCATCTACATAGACATTCCATCTCAGCTCTTTAAAATTGTATGGTGCAGGGGCCGGCGAGGTGGCGCTAGAGGTAAGGTGTCTGCCTTGCAAGCGCTAGCCAAGGAAAGATCGCGACCGCGGTTCGATCCCCCGGTGTCCCATATGGTCCCCCCAAGCCAGGGGCAATTTCTGAGCACTTAGCCAGGAGTAACCCCTGAGCATCAAACAGGTGTGGCCCGAAAAACAAAAACAAAAAAAAAAAAAAAAGAAAAATAATTGTATGGTGCAAAAAAAGGAAATCATAAAGAAACGAAAAGAAATTGTGTGGTTGGAAATTGCAGGGCTGGAAAGACTGACTATAGCAAATAGCAAACTGGGCACTTGACTTGCAATGTGGCCAATCCAGGTTCAATCTTCAGCACCCCATTTCATCCCCTGAGCACTGCCAGAAGTGATTCCTGAGTTCAGAGCCAGGTTAAACCCTTGGGCATAGCTGGGTATGCCCCTCACATCCACCATCACACTACCCCCCCCTCCAAAAAAAAAAAAAACCTTCTGTGGCGAGGGGCTGGAGATATCATGCAGGAAATAAGACATGCATGTTCCTGACTTCAGTTTGGTTCATATCCCCAACACTACTACAGGTTCCCTGACCACAGAGCCAAGAATAACCCTGGAGACTGAGCCATGGCTAGTGTGGCACAAACCTCTTCCCACAGAAAAAACTGATTAAAATCTTAGTTGCTATTGTTGTTGTATGTGACCCACACCTGGTGATGTTCAGGGGTTACTCCTGTATCTACACTTAAGAATCACTCCTGGCAATGCTCAGAGGATCACGAGAGTTGCCGAGGATTGAACCCAGGTCAGCCATGTGCAAGGTAATCACCCTATCCATTTGTCCATTGTGCTATTTACTCTGGGCCACTAGTAGGTTTTTTTAGCAGAGCAAGCCTATCGATTCCCTTCTCCAGGAGAACATTAATAAAATATGACTTTACTGCAGTACTTTTTTTTTCTTAGTTCTGTGTAATCTTAAATGCCACTTCATTTTGCATACAGTCCTTTCATAAAAATCTACTTTCTGCACACCAGAAAAAATTTAACCCTATTATTCTCAACTCCTAAAAAATGATGAGTCTTATCTTTTTAACTCACCCTGAGATCATTTTGTTCCTTTTTATCTCTCCAGCGATAATAGGGTGACATCCTTCAGAGACCTCATTCATGACCAAGACGAGGATGAGGAAGAAGAAGAAGGACAGAGGTGAGCCTTTGGTGGGGGGTAGAACAGGTATAGTGAGCAGGAAAGTCTGATAATATGTAAATTGTATAAGGCTTTTAGCTCTGTTATAATTAGCTAGTACTACTGTGGGCTGCTCTGGGTGGGTTATATCCTAGTAGCAGTTTACTATTCCCACTTAGAAATGACTGTGTAGGGGCTAGAGAGATAGTACAGTGGGTAAGGTGCTTGCCCTTGCCCAGCACACAGCTGACCTGGACTCCAGGTCCAGGTTGGATTCCAGCATCCCATATCGTTCCCTAATCCCCACCAGGAGTAATCCCTGAGCTCAGAACCAAGAATTTTGGGAGCATGCAGAGTGTGCTCTCAAAACAAAACCAAAGCGAAAAGAAATTATCCTGGTATTTGTTAACTAATTTTTTTTTCTTTGTGGTATTCTTGGTTTGGTTTTGAGTTTTTCAGTTAAAGAATGTATTTTTAATGGAGACTGTTAGGGGAAGGAAGACCAAATCATTCATAATACCACAACTAGAAGAAACTAGATATCAGTATACCGGTTGTATTTCTTTCCCTTTGAGGGGTGGGGGACCTGTACTTGGTAGTGTTTAGGGTTTATTCACAGCTCTGCTCAGGGATCACTGTTGTCAGGCTTGGGACCATATGGGATGCTGAGGATCGAACTCAGGTTGACTGCATATAAGGCAGGTGCCCTCCTCACTATACTAGCTATCTCTTTGACCTCCTGGTTGTATTTCTTCACAACTTATTCTTTTTCCTTTTTTTTTTTTTTTTTTTTTTTGTTTTTGGTTTTTGGGTCACACCCGGCAGTGCTCACGGGTTACTCCTGGCTGTCTGCTCAGAAACAGCTCCGCAGGCACGGGGGACCTTATGGGACACCGGGATTTGAACCAACCACCTTTGGTCCTGGAACGGCTGCTTGCAAGGCAAACGCCGCTGTGATATCTCTCCGAGCCCAACTTTTTCTTTTTAACAAAAATGTTTTATATCATAATAAACAGATTAAAGGCAGAATAAAAGCAATAACTTGTATCTTCCCCAAGTATGTTTGTTTTTAACCTTTAGCATGTTTACAATGTCTTAGTAATTTTGGTGTTCATTACAATAAAGAAAGAATTATTTTTATGTAAAGAATCAGTTAACTTTATTCTGAATAAAATTGATTTCTTGTACTTAAAAATGATTACATTTAAATATACTGAGTCCATTTTACATGCTATAAAATATACTTAGTATCTTTTCTTGAAAATGAAAGAAAGAATTTTGTAACAAGTATTTTTATCCTGTGGCAACTACAGATATTATTTTTGACATTTTTCTCTAGTCTTGGTCCTATGTATAAATACATGTTTTTAGAATTCTTTTCATTGAAGTAAAATGGTTTTATTGAAAGAAATTACCCAGAGGAATGTGGGAAGTTAGGGAAGAGAGTGAGAGAGAGGTGTTCAAGAGAAAATATGAAGGCTTCTCCAGAGAAAAGTCTAGGTTGTATTTTGTTTGTATAATGAAGGTCAGATCATTTTAATCTTTTATTATATTTGATGCTGCATCTTAAACATTTCTCCTCATTGAATTTGTTTATGAGCATTTTCAATGACTAATCACAGTCCTCTAGATGGCCAACATTTAGATCATTTCTGGTTTTTTGCCACTAGAAATAGCAAAGCTGTGAAGATGATTTTTGTACTATTTATTTATTTTGGTTTTTGGGCCACACCCGGCAGTGCTCAGGGGTTACTCCTGGCTGTCTGCTCAGAAATAACTCCTGGCAGGCACGGGGGTCCATATGGGACACCGGGATTCAACCTGGATCGGCTGCTTGCAAGGCAAACGCCGCTGTGCTATCTCTCCAGGCCCTTTTTTTTTTTCTTTTTTTTTGGTTTTGTACTATTTTTTTTACTTATTTTAAATTCTCATTTCTTGACATTAAAATAATCGGGTAAAGGAGATGAGTACCTTTATTTTTGAAAGGCATCACTCTATTGAAGAGTATGAATGTGTGGGTTGGGCCACATACTCACCTGTGCTCAGGCGTCACTTCTGGTGGAGCTTGGGAACTGTATGCAATGCCATGTATCGAACTGGAAGTGGCTGCACCTGAGACAACATCTTAAACCCTTTTCGTGCTCTCCATAAAATTTGGGGGGATGGGGCTATCACAGCAATGCTCAGAGGTTACTCCTGGCACTGCACTGGCTCTCTTGAGAGTGCTTAGGGGACCATATGGCCAACCAGGGATTGAACTCAGGGCAGTCTGCAATACAAGCTCCCTACCTGCTGTACTATAGCTCCAGCCCCAGCATGAATTTGAGGGGGGAACTCTACGCAGACTTGGGGGACCTATTTGGGAAGCCAGGGATCAAACCTGGTTCTACCGTGTGCAAGGCAAATGCCTCCCCGCTGTGCTGTTGCTCCGCCCCCCAGGTTTGAATATTTTGAAGACACTTCAAAATCATAGGCTGTTATTTCTTGAAGGTTTTAATATTTTTTTTCTTTTTGAGGAGGTAAAGAGTAGTATTTGGGCCATATCCAATGATGCTCAGGGGTTACTTCTTAACAGTCTCTTAAGCAAAACTTTATTTACCTTGAGTGAACAAGGATGAATTTGCTCTAGCTGTACTTAATGGATTTTGTTCTCTAGATCTGCCTTGGTCTGTCAAACATCCCGAGAGTATGTGTATAATAATCATAATGGAAATAGTTACCTCATCACAGTCACTTTTTGGGAATAAGACCGAGAAATGACCTGTATTCTACCCAATAGTAGTCATCAATGTAGTAAACTTTACTCTGCCTTAGAACCCCTTCTGTTTAGACATACTCAGAGTTCAAGACTTAATTTCAAGATTTTATACTTGAGTAAAAGGCAGTAACATCAAATGTGAATGTACAACTTTTATAAAACTTCTTTTTCCACTACTTTCCTCTTATCCTCTAGGAAGTAGATTTCCTTTTGTAGCCATTACTTCCTTGGCCCAGCTTTTTTTTTATTTTTTTGTTTTTGGACCACATATGGTGACACTCGGGGTTACTCCTGGCTATGTGCTCAGAAATCGCTCCTGGCTTGGGGGACCATATGAGACGCCGGGGGATCGAACCGTGGTTCATCCTAGGCTAGCGTGTGCAAGGCAAAAGCCTTACCGCTTGCTCCACCACTCCGGCCCTAGACCCAGCATTTTTTATCTAAAATATGATATTGGGGGCTGTTGTCCTTACCAGTGTCTTCAGCTTTGTCTTAAATTTCCCAGGAAATCAAAATCTGAAACTGTTTTTATAGGGTCTTAGTTCTCCTCACCCAGAGATATACCATTGATTTATGTGAAACTAGTAGTGATAAGGAGGCAGCTGGTCAGGCTGTGTGACTATTATTAGGTTTTTCATACCCAGGTTTAGAGGTGCCAACTTAGTCTTTTGTCATGGTTGGTCCATTACAAACCCTGGTGTGAGTTTCCTGAGGCTTATTTTTACATTTCCCCGATCCTCTCTGAAGCCCTTCCTTCAGTTCCCCAGGAAGGGCAAGATGAAGTGAGAATTGGGTGAGCTCACTCTGTTGGGTCACACCTCCTCACTTGTGTGCATTACTTTGTGCTTATGTTTTTGCATACATCCGCTGATTTGAACCTCACGGCCCTGACTTAAGGAGCAGGTAGGTAGGGCATGTGATCCTTCCCTTTCATTTCAAAGACAGGAAAGTGAAGTATTAGTAGACAATGGCCTGACTTGCCCAGGGTCACTGATCGGCTTTGCCAACACTGAAGCCTAGCTGCTTGTACTAATTGCGCCACAGCTGCCATTAACCCAGAGCTGCTAGTGATAGCTCCTTCTAACTCTGGCCATAGTACTGTCTCCTGGAGAGGTGCTGGCCACGAAATGGATAATGATACTCAGTTGCAGTATTCAGAGCTGACATGCTACCATGCATGCCTGGAATGCCCTTCCCTGGTTTCTTCACCTAATAAGTTCATCCTCATCTTCAAGACTCAGCCCAGAAGACACCCTTCTAGGAAGCCTTGACTGTCTTCCCCAGCTCATGTTCCCAGAGCACCACTTACTGACTTCTCTTGCTGCTCACACTGCTTTTTGCCTGCCTGCCTTCTTACATGTGTCCCCATCTACAGTAAGTTCCTTAAACATGGGCATTGTTCCGTTCACCCCAGTGTGCCTAGCATCTAGCCCAGAATCTGGAGCATGCTCTTGTCTTGTCTCCTAAGTGCATTTGGTGTTAGATATGTGTTTTTTGCACAGGTTTTATGCTGGGGGCTCAGAGAGAAGTGGACAGCAGATTGTTGGTCCTCCCAGGAAGAAAAGTCCCAACGAGCTGGTGGATGATCTTTTTAAAGGTGCCAAAGAGCATGGAGCTGTGGCTGTGGAACGAGTGACCAAGAGCCCTGGAGAGACCAGTAAACCAAGAGTGAGCATAGATGGGGGAAGAGATCTTTCTTTCCTGTAGTGACTGAAATGGTTGCCTGTGTTTTTCAAGTCATGTCCTGCTAACATGTTCTGTTTATTCCGTCCAGTTTGGTTTGCTCTATGTTTTGCTTCATTTTATTTCATTGAATGAGCAGCCACCTATTTGACATAAAATCAGGATTGTTTTTTTGTCTTGAAAAAAATTAGTCTTTTCTGCTACAGTCAGAATCCTGCATAACCGCGATAATAAGAGCTTCATAGCAACTGTCCCCTTTAACCAAGCAGCTGTCCTACCCCCATTCCCAGCTTAGTCCTCACTACTGAATTTATTTACCTGTATCACCTGCCATACCTTATAGTTCTGAATTGGGTATCCATAGAAAGTATTAATAGGATTTAGCCACATCATTATATGTGTAAACCACTCTGTGCATATCCCTCAAGTGTCTTTGAATTGGTCTTTTCCAGCCATTTGCAGGGGGTGGCTACCGCCTTGGGGCAGCTCCAGAGGAGGAATCTGCCTACGTGGCAGGAGAAAGGAGGCGGCATTCTGGCCAAGATGTGAGTATGTTTATGTACCTTAATGTCACTACAGGACTCACCTGCCATACATCAGGAAGGGTTGGTCACTGGTATGAACTGATACCTAATATGGAAACCAGCAGGGGCACTGTGCTCGCTGTAGTTCCTGGACAGAAGAAAAGCTTAACCTAAGAACCAAAGGCAGCTCTGTTTATCACAGAGAGGGTGTGGGAACAAGTTGAGTATCCTGTGTGTCCTGGGCAAAAGGACTTTGTGTCTAGAGGTATGGCATGGCTAAAGACCACCAGAAGAGGCCTAAAACGCCATATTTATAAAATTGGCCCTTGCTGTCTTCTAGGCCCTCTGTTCCTCCCCTTATATAAGACTCCTCCCTCCGGGGCCGGGCGGTGGCGCTAAAGGTAAGGTGCCTGCCTTACCTGCGCTACCCTAGGACGGACCACGGTTCGATCCCCCGGCGTCCCATATGGTCCCCCAAGCCAGGAGCGACTTCTGAGCACATAGCCAGGAGTAACCCCTGAGCGTCACCGGGTGTGGCCCAAAAAACCAAAAAAAAAAAAAAAAAAAAAAGACTCCTCCCTCCATTAAATGTGATCCTACTTATATAGATCAGTGTGTTTGGGGGGGGGTATCTTTTATAAGATGCTTTAAACATATTCTTTTTTTTGGGGGGGGGGGTCACACCCGGCAGTGCTCAGGGGTCACTCCTGGCAGTCTGCTCAGAAATAGCTCCTGGCAGGCACGGGGGACCATATGGGACACCGGGATTCGAACCAACCACCTTTGGTCCTGGATCGGCTGCTTGCAAGGCAAACACCGCTGTGCTATCTCTCCGGGCCCTAAACATTTTCTTATACCCTGAAAATTGCTAGAAATAACAGATACACTAGGTAAGGTGCCTACCTTGCATGTGGCCTACCCAGGTTTATTTCCCAGTAGCAAATATTCCCCTGAGCCACCACCAGGAGCAATTCTTAAACTCTGGGCATTCCAGAGTATGGCTCAAAAACAAACAAAAAAGACAACACTTACCTGGTAGGGAGATACCATGATCACGAAGGTGGTTTTCCCAGGGTGAGGCTTATCCATTGCTCTCCGGATGTGCTGACCCCTGCGATTTCCCCAGATGTGGGAAACTTGACTGCATAATTTGTGGTTGTGGGGGACTAAGTTCGTGCTTTCCCCTATTTAAAAAAAAAGACAGTTTGGGGACCGGAGAGATAGCACAGTGGTAGGACGTTTGCCTTACATGCAGCTGACTCAGGACATACCATATAATCCCGGCATTCTATATGGTCCCCATGCCTGTCAGGAATGATAGCGCAGAGCCAGGAGTAACCCCTGAGTATTGCTGGATGTGACCCAAAACCAAAACAAACAACTGTTAAGCATGGGCAGGAGGGGCTAAAGAGATAGCATGGAGGTAGTGCATTTGCCAAGCAGAAGAACAGTGGTTCGAATCCTGGCATCCCATATGGTCCCTGAGCCTGCCAGGAGTAACCCCTGAGTGCTGCCGGGTGTGACCCAAAAAACAAACAAACAAACAAAATGGGCAGGAGGGCTCATAAAAAGGAAACAAAAACAAGATTGGAAAGAGGTCATGGTTAGCAAAAGGTTGAGTTTCATTATTCTGTTTTTTGGGGGATTTTTTGATTTTTGGTTCACACCCGGCACTGTTCAGGGGTTACTCCTAGCTCAATGCTCAGAAATCACCCCTGGCAGGTGCAGGGGACCATATGGGATGCCTGGATTTGAACCACTGCCCTTCTGCATGAAAGGCAAACGCCTTACCTCCATGTTATTTCTTCGGCTTCCGAGTTTCACTATTCTGGACTCTTTTCTGTGTATGTCTTTAGAAATTTGTAAGCGGAAATTGTAGGTTATATTTTGAGGTGGAGCCACAGAGATGTATCACAGATAATATATAAATAGACTATTTTTTTTGTTGTTGTTGGTGGTGGTGTAACCCAAAAAGGTACACACTCAAACCTGCTTAGGGCTTACTCCTGGTTCTATGCCAGCACACCGGCACTCCTATAGATAGTGAAACCACAGTTTTTGTAAGTCACTTGCTTAGTACCAGTTAACTAGAGAGTGCCAAAGTCAAGACAGACCTAGGTCTGCTTAAAACCCAAGCTCTTAACATGAGCCAATCACCTTAACTTTAAGTTAATATTAATCTGATTGGTTATTGACTTAACTCGTGCAAGCAGATGACCTTGTGTACTTAATAATGATTCTCAGGGGCTGGAGAGATAGCATGGAGGTAAGGCGTTTGTCTCCTATGCAGAAGGTCGGTGGTTCGAATCCTGGCGTCCCATATGGTCGCCTGAGCCCGCCAGGAGTAACCCCTGAGCACTGCCAGGTGTGACCCAAAAACCAAAAAAAATAAAAAAATAAATGATTCTCAGATAGTGAAAACATATTCACTTGCAGTTTCATATTGCTAGTTTCTAGATTTATATTGTTCTTGCCATGTTCCTGAGGTATTTGAATTACTTGCCTCCTGTCACAGGTTCATGTTGTATTGAAACTCTGGAAGAGTGGGTTCAGTCTGGATAATGGTGAACTCAGAAGCTACCAAGACCCAGCCAATGCCCAGTTTCTGGAATCTATCCGCAGAGGGTGAGCATAAAAAACCTTCCTGGTGTGGTAGCTGGCAAGATAGTACAGTGGGTTGGGAGTTTTTCTTGTATGTGACCAACCTGGGTGCAATCCCTAGCATCCTATATGGTTCTCCTGCACTCACCTGCCAGCAGTAATTCCTGAGTACCTCTGCATGTAGGAAGTCTCCTTGCCCCCCAATAAAAGCCTTTCAGGTTTCTTACCATTGAGTAATATGACTAATGAGGAAGAAGCTGCTCTAGATGTTTATTATTTCAGAAGTAAAGGTTTTTAAGTATACTTAATTAAGTTTGAGACAGATTTATACATCTGGTCCAGGGGTCTCAAACTCGCGGCCCTCCATACAACATTTTGTGGCCCTGCCCTAGAGGAATCTATTTTGTTTTGTTTTGTTTTAGTTGTTGGGGTCACACCCCCAATGTTCAAGGCTTACTACTGACTTTGCACTCAAGGATCACCCCGACTTTGCCTCCTGCGGCCTCCAGGTAAATTGAGTTTGAGACCCCTGATCTAGTCCAAAAATCTTGTATGTCCATTTTGCCCCCAGGGACCTGAAACAGAGCTGAGTGACCAGATAAAATAGAAGTTTCTGACTTGCTGGTGCAGGCAAGAGAGAACGGGTAGTAGATGGGAGTTTCTAGCCTTCTATGAAGGTTCAAAAATTTTCCCAACCCCCATCACCATCATTCCCATCCTGCTCTGTGTATCTCCCAGCTTTGTCTCTTCTCCCACAGGGAAGTGCCAGCAGAGTTGCGGAGGTTAGCACACGGCGGACAGGTGAATTTGGACATGGAAGACCATCGGGATGAGGATTTTGTAAAGCCCAAGGGAGCCTTCAAAGCATTCACTGGCGAGGGTCAGAAACTGGGCAGGTAAGGAGGAAGACAGGCAGGAAGGAGTATGGCTGTCATTCAGCCCTGCCTAGCCTGATCATTGTGTGCAGCTCTTTACTTACTTGCAAGATCCTTCTTTTTTTCTTCTTTTTCCGGGAAGAAGAGTATGAAGAACATGAGCTTAGGTGTTAATAACCTAAGGTTAATTTTAAATTTCTTTACTTCTCTAGCTTTGTGACCTTATGGTGTCTGTTCTCAATTTGATCATTATAATGAAACTAGTAGTCAGTTGTTGTAAGGAGCATAGAGAACACTATCTACTATAGTGAGTAGACAGCGAGCAGGAAGGATAAGACTTTGACTCTAGTAAAGTGTGTTGAGAGTAGGGGTGACCTTCTCGAAGACTAAGCACTAAAATGGGCATGTGTATTCGTTACCTGAATTAATGATTCAAATAAATGAATCCATTTTCGATCAGCTAGCTTTACAGAAGTGCTCTCAATGCAAGGAAGCTCCTGGATGCTGTTGGCTTGTATAAGCAGCTGCTCCATCATTGGGGAAGCTCTTAACCCTGTTTGTCTGTTCTCACCTGATACTTCCACAGTCACTTCCTATAACTTTCTTAAGTCTTCTGCCACTGCAGGCAGCTTTTATTCTAACCCCTCATGGGATCTGATTGATTAGTCATTGTTGCTTCTGATAGGCAGAATTCCCTCTCTGCACCTTTTGCCAGCCCACGGGCACATGCCTACAGAGTCCTTTGGTTATTTTCTTCAAAGGGAAGAGGCACAACATAGTCTCCTTCTCCACAAGTACAGTCCTTGCAGTATTAAGCAATGCATTGGTCTGGATGGAGTATCTCAAAAGTTGGGCACATTTGCATTTATTTGATTTTAGTTCATAGCCATATGTGCTAGAAATTTACTGCTGACAGTGTTTTCTGATTGCTCAGCAAAGCTGTAGTCATTTTTCATAAAGGGGATAGCAGACTCCGAGGACTTGTAATTATGGAAACAAATACTTCAGTACTCAGTTTGTCTCTGCTGTAAAAGAAATGAACAGTTGATTACACAGACTCTGTCTGAGTGAGACTTTTAGTGAATTATTCTCATATGGCCCAGCTGCTCTAAGAGTGAAATGGCTCAAGTTATAGTCCTTCTAAGGAAGCACCAGACCTAGGCAGTTTTCTTCGAGCAGGAGCATATTGTTGCATCTCTAATCCACAGTGATTGTACTTCTAAATGTATGTCATTATTTATCAGGCCAACCTAGTCGATCTTGTTTTATTTATTTATATATATATGGAACACTCAGAAGAGACATAGCAGCAAATCCATATATCAAGTTTTCTTTGACCATCTCATGATTAGTACCAAATTAATTAAAAAGGCTATGTTGGAAAAAAAAAAGCCAAAAGTAACTGTTAACCTTGTATAGAAAGTTTTTGAAAAGTGTGGCAGTTGTTGTACCTTCCACATGTTATTTCTTCTGATTCTCATAGCAGAGTAGTTCCTTATGTTACACATGGAAACACTAAATGGAGTAGCTTCCTGAAGGTCACACCACTTATTTTACTTGTAAGACCTGACATCAGTGTTCGTACACACTGAATATTCCCAATAATAATTGCTGTTGCCTAATGGCTTGCCTACTGTACCCTAAAATGAATAAAAGGTGCTGGGTATAGTATTCCTATTTTACAGAAAAGGAAATTGAGTGGCTATAAGGTAGTACAGGAGTATAGACACATGTCTTGCAGACCCAGGTTGGATCCTGACACCAGGGTGTTGGCCCTGTTGGTTCCTGACACTGTGGGTCCCGAGTGGTACTCATTCATGTGTCCTAGCACTGATAACCTATTCATTGACTGAGTATTGTCTGGAATGACTCTGGTTCCCTGAACATTGCTTGTGAGATTCCATCACCAAAAGAAAATTCTTTAGAGTCAGAGGAGAAGTAATAGTAAATTTTCAATATAAGTATTCTTTTCCAAAAGTAATGCTTGATGATATCATGGCTGTTAAGAACACATAGGATAGAAACTAGAGTGATGATATAGTGGGTGAGGCAATCCAGGTTTGATCCCCAGAATTCCATATGGTCCCGTAAGCCCCCAGGAGTAATTCCTGAGCATCCCAGGTATGAGTCCTAAACTTGTTCATTGGCTACTGGCTTTAAATTTTAAAACTGCCCTTCAATGTTTGCTTTCTTTTTTTTTTTTTTTTTTGGTTTTTGGGCCACACCCGGCATTGCTCAGGAATAGCTCCTGGCAGGCACGGGGGACCATATGGGACACCGGGATTCAAACCAACCACCTTTGGTCCTGGATCGGCTGCTTGCAAGGCAAACGCCGCTGTGCTATCTCTCCGGGCCCCGATGTTTGCTTTCTGTCTCCTCATCTAAAATGAAAATAATAGCCATCTCAGAGGGTAGTTAGAATTGGTAACTGAGGCTGTGTCATACCCCTTACCTGCCAGAGATTGCAGACAAAGGACAGTGATTGTTCAGCCATTTTCCCTCCCTCCTTTCTCCACCCTTACCTGGACTGACAAGTGAGGTCAGGTACCTTAGAATAATGTATTCTTTCTTGCTTTTTATTTGGTTGAAAATATGTTTCCTTTATGGTAGGGAAAATACTTTATTGAGTACCTGGAATTGAGTACTTGGAATTGTCACAGCTGAGGGACAGGCTGCTTGTAGTCTAATTAGAGAGTTGACCCTAAGGTCCATGAAACAAATTTTCCAAACATATTTTAAGACCTGTAATGGCTATATCTATACATCTGGCCCACATTTCAGTCTCATAATGCAGAGAGGCTGTGATGAGACTGATGTATAAAAGTTTCTCTCATTGGGGCTGGAGCAGTGGCGCAAGCGGTAGGGCGTCCGCTTGCACATGCTAACCTAGGACGGACTGTGGTTCAATCTCCCGGTGTCCCATATGGTCCCCCAAGCCAGGAGCGATTTCTAAGCACATAGCCAGGAGTAACTCTTGTGTGTCAATTGGTGTGGCACGAAAACCAAAAAAAAAAAAAAAAAGTTTCTCTCATAGCTGTCACAGTAAATGTGGCCAATATTCTGTTCTGAGCTCTACTTTTAATTATCTACGCCAATATTTTTTTGTTTGTTTTTTTGTTTTGTTTTGTTTTGTTTTTGGGCCACACCCGGTAACACTCAGGGGTTGCTCCTGGCTTGGGGGACCATATGGGACGCCGGGGGATTGAACCACGGTCCGTCCAAGGCTAGCGCAGGCAAGGCAGGCACCTTACCTCTAGCGCCACCGCCCGGCCCCTAAGCCAATATTTTTTACATTGTCAGAAAAGAATATGATCACACTTCAATTTTTGTTTTGTTTTCTCTGGATTCATGAACTGGGTTCCATGAAATACTTTCTCTTCAGAAGATTAACAAGTGTAATAGCACTTTTTTTTTAAGCACATTGTATACTGAAGTCAAGATAGCTCAATGGGCTAAGTGCATGCTTTGCATAATGGAGACCCAATTTAGTTCCCACAGCCTGTGCTGGGTATAACCTCAAAATAAATGACTGAATAAATTTGTTTAGCTACATTATCTTTCATGACGTTTAATGTTCTAGTGATCTGTGATGCTACTAATGTAATATGTGACACTGAAACTTTTCTGGAGATCATTTCAAAGAAAAACACCTGAAAATATTACTGTTGGACTTGCTAATAATATACATTTGGGGTTATAAAGACCAGAGGGAAGGAGTAGATCTAGGAATTTTATCTAATTAGAGGCTTGGAGATAGGAGCAAGTGAGCGCTCATCTAAAGGCCTTTCTTCACTACAAAGATCTAGACCAGGGTGTGGGGTTTATGTGAAGCTTGCTGGTTGGCTGGTTTCCTAGGGTTGATGGCTGCCGCCTGCAGCTTTTAGCCACCTGCAGTTCATGATATACACTGTATTCATGTTTGTGCCAACCCTAAAATGGACAGGTCAGCAGCAAAGGCATCACACAAAAAAAATCAAACGAGTCACAGGAGGAAATGCATTTTGGCCAGTGGAATTGAACACCTTCTTGATCTTAATGAGACAGCCAAGCTTCTATATCTGTGTTGTTTTCCCTGCACTTTTTTTTTTGTTTGTTTGTTTTTTGTTTTGTTTTTGGGCCACACCCGGCAGTGCTCAGGGGTTACTCCTGGCTGTCTGCTCAGAAATAGCTCCTGGCAGGCACGGGGGACCATGTGGTACACCGGGATTCGAACCAACCACCTTTGGTCCTGGATCGGCTGCTTGCAAGGCAAATGCCGCTGTGCTATCTCTCCGGGCCCTCCCTGCACTTTTATTAGTCAGAATTTTAACAAATCATCTGAGGTTCAGGGTTGAAGTAATTAAGACTACTTGTGCTAATGCAAAAGGTGAAAGGAAAAAGTAAAGGTATTTTACAGGTGTATGGCAACACCAAGGTATCTGCTAAGAGAAAGGCTGAGAGTGAGATAAAGGTGGAAGATTGGGAGTTCAATATGCATTGACTGTATTTGAGCCACCATACATGCTTTATGTACTTCTTTGATACTCATAAAACCTGAGCTAGGTGGTTAATGGATGATTCTCCAAATATGACATGGGTCATTTTCCAAATTAGATCACATGCTATCTCATAAAACATACCTAAATAAGGGGCCGGAGAGATAGCACAGTGGTAGGTAGGGCTTTTGCCTTGTAAGCAGCCGCCTCAAGACCAACAGTGGTTCGATTCCCGGCAATCTATTAGGTCCCCCATGCCTGCCAGGAGCGATTTCTGAGCAGAGCCTGGAGTAACCGCTAAGCGCCGCCAGGTATGGCCAAAAAAAAAAAAAGATACCTACATAAATAAATAGGATAGAATTGTACATACTACCTTTACCTTCTCAGAGCATAATGCACTGAAATTAGAAGTGAATTACAAGTAGACACAGAGAAAAATTTTCAACACCTGGAAATTAAAGAGCTCACTACTGAACAACCAGTGGGTCAGAGACAAAATCAAAATATTGCTGTAAACAAACAAGAATGAAGATAAATTATCAGACTGTAGGACACAGTAAAGCATTACTAAGAGAAAAATGTATAGCTTTGCAAGCATTCATCAGGAAGAAAGAAGGGACCTACATAAATAGCTTAATGGCACAGCTTATAAAATTGGAAAGTGATCAAAATGAGCCAAAAATAGGAAGACAGAAGGAAATAATTAAGTTTAGAGCAGAAATTCAAAAATAAAAATCTGAAAGATCAATAACAGCAGGAGTTGGTTCTTTGAAAAAATAAACAAAATTGATAAGCCACTAGTAAAACTCAAAAAGAAAGGAAGAGAATTTAATAAACCTAATTTGAAATGAAAAGGGGGAGATTCCTAGATACTACAGAAATTCAAAGGGTAATCAGGTTTCTTTGAGAAACTATGCCACAAAACATGAGAACCTAGAAGACATGGATAGATTCTTGTACTCGTATAACCTCCCAAGGATGAACCAAGATGATCTAGCACCGTGATGACGAACCTGTGGCACTCGTGCCAGCAATGGCACACGAAGGTCTTGTAGCTGGCAGGAGGGAAGGTCATCAATTAAGATATGCAGTGCGTGCCACATAGTTTTTAGAAACTAAAATCTTGTTATTAGGGCTTAATTGATGTGCTGGCACTTTTGAGGAAATTCTTTGGTTTTGTGCGGTAGTTTGGGCACTCGGGCTCAAAAAAGTTAGCCATTACTGATCTAGCATATCTAACAAACCCTTCACTATTGAGGAAATTAAAATGATAATCAAGGGCCTGGAGAGATAGCACAGCGGTGTTTGCCTTGCAAGCAGCCGATCCAGGACCAAAGGTGGTTGGTTCGAATCCCGGTGTCCCATATGGTCCCCCGTGCCTGCCAGGAGCTATTTCTGAGCAGACAGCCAGGAGTAACCCCTGAGTATGGCGGGTGTGGCCCAAAAACCAAAAAAAAAAAAAAAAGAAAATCCTAAAGACTATCAAAAAGGCTCCTAGAGGCCGGAGAGATAGCATGGAGGTAAGGCATTTGCCTTGCATACAGAAGGTTTGTGATTCAAATCCTTGCATCCCATATGGTCCCCTGAGCGTGGCCGGGTGTGACCCAAAAAGCAAAAACCCCCAAAAAAAAAGGAAAAAAAAAAAGGAAAAAAGGCTCCTAGAAACAATAGATTCATACAGCAAAGTGACAGGCTACAAAACTTAACACATAAAAATCAATGTCCTTCTTATAAACAAATAATGATAGAGATGAAAAAGACACTAATAAAAGCAGTCCCATTCACAATAGCACCACACAAACTCAAATATCTTGGAGTCAACTTAGCTAAAAGAAGTGAAGGACCTATACAAAGAAAACTATAAAACATTGCTTCAAGAAATAAAAGAGGATACAAGGAAATAGATATATTTTTTTTATATATTTATGCATTGGGAGGATTAACATCATTAAAAATGGTAATACTGGGGCCCAGAGAGATAGCACAGTGGCATTTGCCTTGCAAGCAGCCGATCCAGGACCAAAGGTGGTTGGTTCGAATCCCGGTGTCCCATATGGTCCCCCGTGCCTGCCAGGAGCTATTTCTGAGCAGACAGCCAGGAGTAACCCCTGAGCATCGCTGGGTGTGGCCCAAAAACCAAAAAAAAAAAAAAAAAGGCAATACTCCCCAAAGCATTATACAGATTTAATGCAACCCTCTAAGGATACCCATGACATTTTTTCAAAGAAATGGATCAAATACTCTTGAAATTCATTTGGAATAGTAAATTCCCAAGAGTAGCTAAAGCAATCCTATGGGGGAAAAAATTGATGGGAGGCATCACTTTCCCCAACTTTAAATTGTGCTACAAAGTAATAATCATTAAAACAGCATGGTACTGTAATAAGGACAGACCCTTAGATCAATGGAATGGACTATTTCAGGCATAATTTAGACATACAATTAATTTTTGACAACAGGGCAAGAAACACAAAATGAATCAAGGAAATCCTCTTCACAAGTGGTGTTGAAATACCACTCCTAGGGATAAACCCTAGGAATACAAAAATACCCTCTGCATGCCACTCATTGCAGTGTTATTTCCAATAGCTAGAATCTAGAAACAATCCTGAGGTCTGATAATAGATGAGTAGCTAAAGAAACTGTGGGACATATACACAATGGAATACTATGCCACTATCAGTAAAAATGAAATCATGAAATGTTCCTATACATGGGTCGATGTGGAAACTCTTAGGCTGAGTGAAATAAATCAGAGGGAAAGAGATAGACACAGAATAGTCTCGCTCATCTGTGGGATTTAAGAAAAATAAAAGACAGTATGATGGTAATACCCAGAGATGAGGGCCAGAGGACCGACACAGAATGTGAAGCTTACCAGAGTGCTGAGCACAGTTGGAGAGATGACTACTAACAACTATCATGACCATGGTCATGAGTGAGAGACATAGAATGCCTGTCTCAAGACAGGCAGGGGGTGGGGGCAAAGGGAGAGGGGGGTATTGATGGCAGGAAGATTGCACTGGTGAAGGGGCTGGTGTACTTTTTATGACTGAACCCCAACTGCAAGCATATATGTAATCATAGTGTTTAAGTAAAGATATTTAAAAAACTAAATTAACCTTATTTAAGAGAAATTACCCAACACCACCATATCTGGTAAGATGAATTCAAACCGAGGATCATCTGATTTTTAGCTTTAAACACCGCACAGAGGGGCCAACTAGATAGTACAGCGGGTAGGTGCTTTCCTTGCACATGGCGACCCAGTTTCTGCCAGGTTGTATCGGGAATTACTTAGCTGCAGACATGATGCCTTTAGCCACTCTAATTGAGGCTAAAATTCATCCTTGTCAATTGTATCCTCTAATCCATGATTGCTTCTTTCCTGCCTGAGGCTATTGTACTTCTTGCTTTCCTTCTTTCAAAAGACACTTTTAGGTAGGGATTCTAAGGAATGAGGATTAGAGGTGAATTCTGCTGGGTTTATAAAAGTCATTAGGGGGCCGGAGAAATGGCACCGTGGTAGAGCATTTGCCTTGCACACAGCTGATCCAGGACAGACAGTGGTTTGAATCCCAGTATCCCATATGGTCCCCCATGCCTGCCAAGAACAATTTCTGAGTACAAAACCAGGAGTAACCTGAGCACCGCCTGTGTGATTCCCCCCCCCCCCCCCAAAATAAAGTCATTAGGGCAGGAATTGTTTGGTCGTTTATTTCATCAGTAGCCCCAAATACAGTGTCAGATGAAGCCAGACAGTAAAGATCTGAAACCACATTCTTTTTTTTTTTTTTTTTGGTTTTTGGGCCAGACCTAGCGGTGCTCGGGTTACTCCTGGCTGTCTGTTCAGAAATAGCTCCTGGCAGGCACGGGGGACCATATGGGACACCAGGATTCGAACCAATCACCTTTGGTCCTGGATCGGCTGCTTGCAAGGCAAACGCCGCTGTGCTATCTCTCCGGGCCCTGAAACCACATTCTAAGCCTGCGAGGGATTTTGTTCCTGAGTCTTAATCTTATTCTCTCTCCTCAGCACTGCTCCCCAGATATTGCATACCAGCTCTCCGGCCCAGCAGGCAGAAAATGAAGCCAAAGCCAGCTCTTCCATCTCAATTGACGACTCACAGCCTACCACAAACATCCAAATACGGCTCGCTGACGGTGGGAGGCTGGTGCAGAAATTTAACCACAGCCACAGGTACCTTGTGCATTCTGCCTGACTTTTCTAGAAAGCTCCCAGAAATTCCCACAGTAGGTGGGAGCTGGGTTGCTACTCTTCCTCCTCAACACCAGCAGGCACACCACTCAAACCACAGGAGACAATGGGACGGGAGGGGCTGAAGTCTTAGTTCTGCTTCCTTTTCCTCTGTTAAGTATGACCAGTGACTACTGTGTTCAACCTAGATCCGATGGGTCTTTTTCCTCTTATGTCAAATTAGAGAATTGGGTTCTTCAGTGTATTTAGCCACTGGATTCTTGGTTCATCTTAAAACCAAAGTGCAGAACAGATAAAAGTTGAATCGCTTTGGATGACAAGAACAAAGCAAATGCAGCTCCATCTCACCAATTTTCCTCTTCCATAGGGTCTTTTGAACCCCACTCAGCTAATTAAGGTCTTTTCTAGAGCTGGCCTTTGAGAAGTTCTGAATTCCTGTTCTACCAGCTCTGGGTTGACTCAAAACAACTGCCTCTTACATTTTAAAGATGGGGAAACTGAAGTGTGGAATTTAGTTAAGCTTAGGGAAATCTGCTTGTCACTAGTAAAGATATTTGGCATATCCTATCTCTAACATACTAGTATGTAAATGTCATCACCATTGACCAACTCATCCAAAATGTATGCTGGGAAGGGGAAGCACTGAATGGTTTGATGACCTTTGAGTGTTCCTTTAGAGGAGAAACCTATGAAACAAGCCCCAAGAGTTAGCGATGTTTGTTCAAGCATTGCTTGCTCCTGGGCCAGAGTGGGTAGGGCACTTGTTTTGCACATGGCCAACCCAGCTTTGGTCCCCAGCATCCCATATGCCCCCCCCATAAGCACTGCCAAATGTGATTCCTGAATGCAGGACCAGGAGTAAGACCCTGAATATATCTGGGTGTAGCCCAAAAAGCAATAAACAAACAAATAAACATTTCTTATTCCTTAGTTTCACTTTAGGTGCTTGGAATTTAAGGGAATCAACCCATACACTGATCTGATCTGAGTTCATCTGTTTTCAGGTGATCCATCTTCATAATTAAAATGTTCAGGACAGTGTCTAGAGAAGGAATTCCAACACTCAAAAATTAGTGACCTTCATTTGTTCCACTCACTGATGGTACATCTCATGATGTACCTTTGTAGAAGTCATGGTCTGTCATGCTCTATGGGGAAAACTTTTACGCTAATCCAGAGTTGTGTAATTCAGATCTATCCTGTATCATGGAAGGAAATAGATATCAGGAGTTTCAAAAAGGCTATCCCCGCATTTGACCTTTGGCTTGAGATTTGATTGGGATTACAGAAAAGGGATTGGGCAAAAACACCTCTGGGAAAAGGGACCAAAATCTGAACAGAGAGCGAGATATAGTGAAGAACTAAAGTGAATGATGAGATAGAGAACAAGGGGAAAGCAGATAGTATAAAAAACGGGCCTTGGAACCACAGAAAAGATATTGGTGTTCATCCCAAGCAAAATGGAAATAAACTGGGAAGATTTTAGGTAAGGAAGGACTTAGGACCCTGTCTGCTTCCTAATAAGAGTTATGGCTCTTTTGTACTAGATGGGCTCGGCCTGGTAGGAGACTTAGGGTGGATCTGAAGCAGCCACCCACTGGGTGGGGTTGTTAGAGCAGAGAATACTCACCAGGATTCACCCCTACTTCACCAGGATCAGCGACATCCGACTCTTCATTGTGGATGCCCGGCCGGCTATGGCTGCCACCAGCTTTGTCCTCATGACTACCTTCCCAAACAAAGAGCTAGCTGATGAGAACCAGACCCTGAAGGAAGCCAACCTGCTCAACGCCGTCATTGTGCAGCGGTTAACATAACCCCCTGGCCCCGTGGGCAGCTTCACCTCCCTCCTGAGTCTCCCACGGCCCGCTGCCCCATGGGGACCACACCCACACCCCTCCCACATACCCAGCCGTCCAGTGCCACGTCTTCTTCGTAGCTCTGGGTTCTTAGATCTCAGTTGGACATTTGTTTTCTTTTAGTTGCATTTCCTGGGTTTTTGTGACGATCAATGGACTTTAAAGAAAATAATAAAAACAAAAACACCAAAAAAAATCGAAGGAATATCACCAGCATGTTGTGTGGAACCTCTCCCACTGAGTAGGTTCTTACTGTAAAGTCATTTATCTCGAGGATCTGTGGGGAGGAACTTCCTTCCATGCTCTGCAGAAAATTGCTCATGGCACACAACATCGTCCACTAGTATGCCCACCCAAAACCACCACAATGCCCAGTGGAGAATTCTTCAACCTTCATAGAGAAGGGAGTAGTAGGGAAACTTCAAGAAAGACTTTGCAGCCACTGATTCCTGTAAGAACAGATCAATTGCCAGGCTAAAACTCTTGCAGGAGGATCTTCCGAAAGTGTGAGGTCAGACCAAGGTAATACACATTTCCTTTACACGAAAATAATTTGTTCATGTACTCAGACCCTGGGCAACTCAGAT
This sequence comes from Suncus etruscus, assembly GCF_024139225.1. Classification (NCBI taxonomy): domain Eukaryota; kingdom Metazoa; phylum Chordata; class Mammalia; order Eulipotyphla; family Soricidae; genus Suncus; species Suncus etruscus. The sequence continues at coordinate 12,789,776 of NC_064856.1, read as the reverse complement.
AACCCAGGCCTTGGCCAGTTGAGATTCTAACTCTGCCTTTCTGTCCCGGCCCTGCCCTCTCTGGCGAGTTTCAACTAACTTCTCTCTATGCTTCATGTACAGAATCTGAGTGTTCCTAGGCAGTAGATAAAGCATTAACTTCATTTGGAAACAGCTTATACCGACCCAGATGAGTTAGAATCAGAGTGTTTTAGCTTGAAATATAGAGAAAAGTCACTGAGCCATTTGCTAATTATGCATGGCAAAATCAAATACTGGTGGCTGCAGTCCCTTTGCTACAAATGTTTGTAACCTTTGCCAGTGTTAGCACTTGCAAGAGGCTTCTACTGAGTAAATTTTGAGGGTGAGTGTAATGCCAGTGCATGGCTTTGGTGTGCAGATTCTGCTTCCATTGTTCTCTGCCCCATTGAGTTTTGATTTGCAAACAGTTCAGGCAATAGTTCCAGTCTGGTAAAGACCAGTATGCTTTCTGTGCAAGTTTTGGAGAAGAGAATCACTAGGGTCTTGGATGGAAGGAAGGCTTTCCACCTCCCTACTAAGTGAACTACAGACTTAAAATTAACCCTGACTCAGAATCTCCTGGTCTTGAATCATAATGTGCCTCAGTCCTCTCTCAAAGCAGTTATTACCAGTCACTTTCTCTTTCCTGCTTCACCCACTGCGATGAGCCAAGAACCAACACTACTTCTACCCAGAACTGGGACAGGGCATGGGGTTTCTACCCAGACCTATCCCATGAAAGAGACGTGGCTTGGTGCTTCCAATCCCAAACCGGCAGGAACTGCCGCATATGCCACAGCATTTCCTCCAGGGAAGATGTCTATGGAAACTACAAGTGGGTCTGAAAAATCTTTGTACACTATTGTCACCTTGACCATTAAAGACCAGAATGAGGACAATGGAGTTTTGTACTTTCTAATGAGATAATTGGAAGAAAGTTGGGTAATGGGCCAGAGAAATAACATGGAGGTAGGCGTTTGCCTTGTATGCAGAAGGACGGTGGTTTGAATTTCAGCATCCCATATGGTCCCCCGAGCCTGCCAGGAGCAACTTCTGAGCGTAGAGCCAGGAGTAACCCCTGAGCACTGCCAGGTGTGACCCAAAACAAAAAAACAAAATTTTTTTAAAAATAGAAAGTTGGGTAAGCAGTCAAGTAATTCCGGTACCTCATTAGTACATTAGCACAAAATATAAAACCCCAATCACCTGATGGAAAAAGATAAAGTCTGAATGCTTCTAGCAGTTATGTTTTTGGTTTTTGTTTGTCTTTTATTTGTGAGGGCTTTTTGGTTTGGTTTGGTTTTATTTTTGAAGAGCCACACCAAGTAGTGCTTAAGGGTTACTCCTGACTCTGCACTCAGGAATCACTCCTGGCAGAATCATTGGACCATATGGGAAGCTGGATTGAATCCAACCTGGCCACATGCAAGTGCCCTTTCAGCTGTACTATCTCTCCAGCCCCAGTGCTTAGGTTTTTAACCCAAAAACATGTATACAATAATGCACTTGACCCCTGCCCCTATCTTGTGCAGTGCTTCAGGATTCCTACTTAAGTTGAATCAGGAAATCAGCTAGGCAGAGGATCTGCTTGTAGCCTCCAGAGTTCAGAGTGACCAAGGTCAAAGGCATCACCCGCCCTAGAGCCAGGGATTAGACTGGCCTGTCTTCAGTTTAGGTGAGGATGTTCTCAGCCCTCATTTTCTGTTCTCAGTTGTCTATATGTCCAAGTTAGATCAGCCAGATTAGACTCACCAGCTTTTTATTTCATTTTGTTGTTTTTCCCTTTTAAAAAAAAAAAAAGGTGGGGGACTAGAGAGGTCATCAACAGCTACTGATACTGGAGCTACTGAGTTTCTGTATTCAAGGCAGTTCTTTTTGCTTGTGGGATGGGTTGGGGTGCTTCCCAGATGTGCTCAGGAGGCCATTCAGTGCTGAGGTTCAATCCTGGGACCTGTTTTTGCTAGAAGAACTTCAGTCCACTTTGACCTATCTCCCTGGTCCTTAGTTAAATGAGGCATTTTGAATGATCCCCCAAATTTGCTATTAAATAGGGGGATCTGATGGCATTAAATTATCTGAACCAAAGATACCAGTGCATGGGACATGTCATGATAGAAAAATAAGTCATGGGGCCGGAGAAATAGCATGGAGGTGGAGCATTTGCTTCGCATGCAGAAGGATGGTGGTTCTAATCCTGGCCTGCCAGGAGAGATTTCTGAGCGTAGAGCCAGTAGTGACTTCTGAGCACTACCGGGTGTGACCCAAAAACCAAAAAGAAAAAAAAAAAAAATAAGTCGACTGGAGAGACAGCACAGCAGGTAGGGTGTTTGCCTTGCATGTGACTGACCAGGGATGGACCCGGATTCAATTCCCAGCATCCCATATGGTCCCCAGAATCCGCCAGGAGCGATTTGTGAGCACAGAGCCAAGAGTAACCTCTCAGCGCCACTAGGTGTGGCCCAAAACTCACAAAAGGAAAAGAAAAGTAAATCAGATTCTGTGAGTAGAAACAAACCGGTCAGAATGTTGCCCTAAACCAGCCTCTACTGTGAGACATGTTTGTTTGGTCCTGTAAACACCCTATGGGGTATGTCAACAGTGGAGGCATTTTGTTGCTTTCTCAAAGATGACACAGGAAGAAGCAAGCAGATATGAACTCTGGACCTGTGATTTTAGATCACATTGCCAGAGTACTCTCCCTGCCCTTTTTATACCCACTTGTCCCCACTCAAGCTTCCTAAAACTGACAGTTGAGTCCAGAGAAGCAAAATGCTGTTCCCTCTGTCGTGATGGCTAGTGTCTTCACAGAAAACAGCCCATGTGTGTGCACACACAAGCACTGACAAGTAGAGGTTCTTCTTTATTAAAATGGGTTTTTAATCTTGTGTTATGGGCTAGATCTATGCCATCCAAGAGATGGCCCATTCCTGTCAGTGACTGTACTCAAGCCAGGATAGGGAAACAAGCTGTCCAAAGTAGTCCATCTAGAAGCAAGTTTCTCTGCTTTGCAAACACATCTCTCCCAGGGAACTCACCCTCATCTGTATTCACTCCATCCATCACTAGTCCTCTAGTGTGTGCTGCAAATACATCCCAAATCCAACCATTTGTCATCACCCTCCTGTGATCTCCCAACTCATCTCCATCTTTTGTACAGCACAGCAGTGATGCTTACTGGTCCTCCTGCTTCCACCCTTCCTTTAGACTATATACAGAAGAATCTAGCCCTCCCCTGATGGCCCCCAGGGGATTTCCATGCCCCTGAGAGATCACTAAAACCTGAAGTGCCTGTGCTATGGCTCTTCCAGGTCCTGGCTGTCTGATGCATTGTAGGTACCTACCTCTGTGTGTTTTGACATCTAGATGGTCAAGCCCATTGTTTTCTTGAACACCAAGTCGTGTCTGACATTGGGGGTCCTCAATAGATGAATCTCAACAGTAGGAACCCTAGTTCTCCGGAGTCTCCAGCTTATGTGTTTAGATGGCTGCAGTCCATCCCTTCCAAAGCAGGTTCTCTTTCAGCCACATGGTGGCATCATACTAAAGAGCACCTTGAGTCTCAGGGTCTTTCCAGGGAAGGTGCTGACAGGGTGGGCTGAAAATTAGCATATATAAATAGGAAGCAGGATGTGAAGGAACTACACCCCAGCCCTTGTCCCACCTGCCTGGACTAAACAAGGAAGTTTATTAAGACTCAATGACTCAAGCCAGGGAGAAAGCCCAAAGGACTAGTGTGCATGCTTTGCAGGTAGGAGGCCCAGATTTGGTTTCCAGCACCTGCCAGGAGCAGAGTAGGAGCACTGAGCTGGAAGTATTCCTTGAGTAATCTGCAGATGTGGCCACAAAACTAAAAGCTAACAAAGGATTATTACTTTACCCAAATGAGCACTCATTTGGGTAAGCATCTTGCCTCATGTAATCTGACACCATCCCAGAAGTATGGTGGGGTAGCCCTTTTTTTTTCTTTCAGGGAAGAGATTGAGACAGCAGTGACGGGATTTCCCCGAAGTCATAGCAAATGAAAGGCAGAACCAGAATTTCACTTTCTGACTACCTGTTTACAAACCCATGACCCTTGACTGCCAGCTCCACTGCTATGAAAAAGGACCGACAAAAGGGACAATGAACAGGGGAGAAGCAAGGCAGGGGAAACTCAGGGAAGGCTCCTTAGAAGACGGGACTTTGAGGGGTCAGAGAAAAGTATGTAGGTAAAGCATTTTCCTCGCATGCAGTCAACCCAGGTTTGATATCAGGCATCACATACAGTCCTCTGAGCCCACCAAGAATGATCCCGGAACATAGAGCCAGGACTAAGCTGGAGCACAGCTGGATGTATCCACCCCTCTAGAAAAAAATCTAAAAGGAGGGCACATTGGACTGAGGTTGTGAAGCTATCATGTAGGTTCTTTGCCTTTTTGGCAAGAACAGGGCCAGAGCAATAGTACAGTGGGTAAGGTCTTTGCATTGCACATAGCTGATCCATATATTCCCCAAACACCACCGGAAGTGATTCCTGAGTTCAGAGCCAGGAGTAACCCCTGAACACCACCAAGAATGACCCCAAAAGCAAAGGCAAAAGGGCTTTTGTTCCTCATTTGAACCCCATCTCAGGAAATGGAGAGATAGTACAAACAGGTACTGAGTCAGTTACCTTGCATGCAGCTAACCAAGTTTGAATCGCCAAAACCATATATTACAGCTAGTGCGGTATTTTTCTTGCATGCACTCAACCTAGTTTTGATTCCCAGAATTCCATATGGTTCCTGACCACCGTCAGTTGTGATTCCTAACTGTAGACCCAGTGGTAAGCTCTGAACACTGCCAGGTGTAGCTTCTAAGCAAACAAAAGAAAAATCCAGGACTATATGAAAGTTTTAGTGGAAGGTAAGCAGATCTGACTTTGACATAGGTTCTCTCTCTTACCAGGTATGACCTTGGCTGAATCACCAACCTCTTGGTTCTAACGTAAGCTAGTACCAGGCACGGCATCTTGTCCCCTCACTAAAGGAGAGTAGAATGGGAAAAAGTTTTCTCAAGAAAGAACTTTTGAAATTGTGGGTGTTTCTCAGTCTACATGTTTAAGACCCTGTGTTGAATACCCAGCACTGAAAAAAAAAAAGTTTCTCATTTGTTTTGTTTTGGGGACACACGCAGCAATGCTCAGGGGTTACTCCTGGCTCTGCACTCGGGAATCACTCCTGGGAGACCATATGGAATATGGGGATCCTATCCAGGTTGGAGACTGCAAGTCAAGACCCTCATCTGCAATACTATTTCTCCAGTCCTCTCTTGCTTTCTAATGAAATTTAGAGCCCTGGGAGGGACAAAAAGATAGTATTAGAGGTTGAAGCACTTACACATGTTCCATGCTCAACCTAGGTTCCATCCTACCTCACAACCCTTTTATGGATCCCTAGTAGGAATTCTTGTGGTCCCTACAGAGACCACAACTCAGGAGTAACCCCTGATCTCAGAATCCTGAGCACCACTTGGTGTTGCCCAAAAGGAAATCACAAATGGGCTGGAGTAGTTTCACAGGGGTAGGGCATTTGCCTTGCATGTGGCCAATCCGGGACAGACTCAGGGTTCATTCCCAGCATCCCATATGATTCCCCGTGTCTGCCAAAAGTGATTTCTAAACGCAGAGCTGGGAGTAGCTCCTGAGTGCTGCAAGATAGAACCACTCCCCACCCCCCAAAATGACATACAGATGCTAGGCTTGATGCCTTCCTCCTTGAATCACCTCTGCAGTCTACCTATATGTATAATGGGCTCTCAGCAGAATTAAGGGAATCAATATACAAAATGTTATTTAATAACCTGTATTGTTGATAACCTGAAGATCAGCCAGTGCTATAGGTTTCAACAGCCACTCTTGCTTCTATGGCAAATCTCAGACTCATAAGATTGAGCTGAATAAGATTGATCTGGATATTTCAGGCTGGCAAGGTGGCAGAGCAACTCCAGTGACCCTTTTACCTCCTTCACCAGGCCCAGTGTTCATCCTATTCTAGAGAATTTTCAACGAAGCCCACTTTGACAAGGGCTGACAGTCTATAAGGGCCTATCAGACTGTCAGCCAATGCTGATCTGTGACTTCTAGAGCTCCTGACAGGCCAGACAATTCCCCAAATCTCTGGTCCATGATGGTTGGAATCCAGGAGAGAATTTAGCCATCTGATCTCACCTGCTACCTGATGGAGATTTGAAGTGGTTTGGAAGTCCCTGGGGGTAAGAGGTCACAAAACTTGAACATTGTTTAAACAAGTCCTTGAACTAATAGAAACAACCTTCACTAGTAGAATCAAGCAAGTGACATGTATCAAGCACATCAAACTGGATCTATTCATTTATGTTGAGGCTTTTTTACATCTGTTGTCCAGAGATTCTCTGCACTTCATCTTTGTGCTCATTGATTTCATCCTCAGCAGCTGTTACTATGCTAGTGAGGCCCTCTGATTAATTTTTCATTTTGCTCACCAATTTTTTAATTGTGACATTTCTGTTTGTATTTTTTCTCTCCCTTTTTGTTTCGTTTTGGGGTCACACCTGACTGTGCTCAGGGGTTACTCCTTGCCGTGTGCTCAGAAATCACTCCTGGATGGTTCGGGGAACCATATGGGATGCCAGAGATTGAACCCAGTTCAGCTTTATGCAAAGCAAACACCCTATCCACTGTGCTATTGCTCTGGCCCCTGTATTTTCCTCATTTCTGCTTTCATTTCCTTCTGTGTTCTATGGGCAGTCAATTCCATTGTTTCTTTGAGCTTATTGAGCATCCACTCAGAACTCCATTTAAGAGAGCTTAAATAGGGGATTACTACTACTGAGTGAGTCTTAGGGATTGCAGCCTTCACCCACCAGGCATGGTGGGGTTTGTGCTGCTTTATCATGATTCCTTGTGATCTCAAGATGCTTCTTTCCTATGTTACTGCCAGGTAAGTCTCTGAGAATCTTATGTAGGTGAAAGATTATCTTGTAGCTTTATAAGCAGCCTCCTTCTCAGGGAGGCCCAGGGGTGAGTCACTCACAATCTTTTCAGGGTTGCTCCTCCTCCAGTCTGCATTCTACCCTCAGGCTTTGACTTCCCAGCTTGCTTCAAATCTGTAGCCCTGGGCATAGCCTCTGTCTAGGTTCCAAATCCAGCTCCAAGTGCAGTGAGCATAGCTACATGCTGGCCTATGAGTGTGGAAATTTTGTTTTGTTTTGTTGTTGAAAGGACCGGACGTCCTAATCTAGCTGCCTGATGCAGAGAAATGAAGAGGCCGAGGTCCCAGCAAATGCTCTAAAAAGTGCTTTATTACTGACCATTCGGAATGGCCAGGATCAATGTGTGCCCAGAATAGGACAGGGACAAAGACCTCGTGGTCCCGTTGTTCTCTCCTTATATAAGATGGGAAGTGGGAGGGGAAGGAGTGACGCCACTTCTTGAGGGCTGGACTTCCGCTACGGTAACACAAATCATTGGTGAGGTAGGGGTATTGGTGGGGCCAGGTAGTGACGACTTCCTTAAGGGGCGGGACACCCGCCAAGGTTGGTGGAGGCGGGGCTGACTTCCCTTTTCATTGTTGAGACACACCCAGTGGTACTCAGGGATTACTCCAGTCTCTCCAGGTTCAGGGGACCATGTGGGATGCCGAGGATTAAACCCAGGTTGGCTACGTGCAGGGCAAATGCCCTAACCCTAAAGCTAACCCTCTACCTGCTGTCCTATCACTCTGGCCCCTGGAAATATTGTTTTATCCACGAAGGCTTCAGTTTTATTATTACATTTAATTATTCTGGTCAGAGACTTTGGTGAACAAGGTCTAGGAAAGCTTCCATATGAAGTGTACCCAGACTGGATCTGTATTTGAATCTTGCACCACCCCTTACTGGCTGAGTGTCCTTGGACCAATTTCTCCCCTTTCTGAGTAGCATGTCCTCATTCGTAAGAAAGGGATTAATTATATCTTCTTCAGAGGGTTCCTGAGAGAATTAAGCTAAATAATGTGTATCGACACCTGCACAAACGTTCCGTAGATGTTGGTGGTTACCTGCATCAAGATGAAAAGTGGGGAGGCTCAGAAATCCAGATCCATTGTCGATTCAGATTTAAAATGAGTGAGAGGGAGCCTGAGCAATGGTACAGTGGATAGGATGCCTGCCTTGCATGCACCTTGGTTTGATCCCCAACATCCATATGGTCCCTCTCTTGGGCCCCACCAGTAGTGATTCCTGAGTGCAGAACCAGGAATGAACCTGAGCGTCATTGGGTGTGGCTCCCCAAAAAGTGAGAGAAGTAGAGTGTGTGGTACCCCTCAGGCAGGGCTGGTGAGTATGTGCTCAGTGCCAGGCTTGATGGTCTGTGATGAGTCAGTCACCAGCCCTCCCAGGGCCTCACCCCTCACTGTAGTCTTCAGAGCACATGGGCTGTCTGTATCTAAAGGACAATCAATGAAGGCAAGGGAAGGGTGAGATGGGTACTGAGAATATTCTCTGTCCAGTTCCTTTGTCTTGGGTCCAAAGAACTTTCCCCAAGAAGCCCAGAACTGAACATTGTGTGGGAGTCAACCAAGTAGACAGAGCAGGTAAAAAGTGTTCCAGAAGGGGGAGGGGGATGGTAAAAAAAAAAGTGTTCCAGAAGATGCAAAGGTCAGGAAACCTAAAACAACACGGTGTATTCTAAGGATCAGAATGAGGCCTGCAATCATATCTAAAGGAATGGTTTGAATCTGTCTTCATAATGTAAGATTCTCTTTCACTTTCTTTTTTAATTTTTAGGCTATGCCCAAAAATACTCAATGTTTACACCTGGCTTAGCGGTCAGGGATCACTTTTGGCAGGACTAGGGAAATTGAAACTGTGAAATTGAAATTGTGCTGGAAATTGAAACTAGATCGGCCACATACGAGGCAAATACATTTATTCTGTCTCTCTGGCCCCAAAAGATTTTTGATGAATTTAAATGCTTATTTTCAACCCAGACAGCTAAAAAGAAAATAAAAGAGGGGCCTGACACATGAAAATGTATGTTCTCCAAAATACCTGATAAGATAATTCCAGTAAGAGAGCTTACCATGGGCTAGGCACCATTCTAGAAGTATTATAAATCTAACTCAGATCCACTTACCAACTCCATCAGTGAGAGAAAAAAAAAAAAAACAAAGACTGGTAAGTGGTTTCTTCCCTGAGGTCACTCAAAAGTAGATGGATGAAATAGGATTCAAACCTGAGTACCTGTGGGACCAGTTTCTCTTCTATCTACAGAGAGAGAGAGAGAGAGAGAGAGAGAGAGAGAGAGAGAGACAGAGACAGAGACAGAGACAGAGACAGAGACAGAGAGAGAGAAGTGTGAAAGAAAAAAGCTAAAATTTGTTTTTAGAGAGGAGGTAAAAATTTGCCAGTTTCTCTTCTATCTAGGGAGAGAGAGAGAGAGAGAGAGAGAGAGAGAGAGATAGAGAGAGAGAGAGAGAGAGAGAGAGAGAGAGAGAGAGAGAGAGAAGCTGAAATTTGTTTTTAGAAAGGAGGTAAAAATTTGCCCATTTTAGGTTTAGTTTTTTGGTCCTGATTTCTGGGCTACTCATTGTACTTAGGGACTGACTACTCACAGTGTTTAGAGGTCGCTCCTGGTGGAGTCTAAAATTGGGGGACTGTGATATCCCCAGGATAGAACCAGGAGCTTCCATATGCAAATCCTGTGCCCATGAACTACATATGACCAGACCCCATCTTAGTTTTTGGCTGAGCCTCTAATGAAGAGTTTAGCAAGAGCAAAAACAGTTGAGTAATGCACGCATGCAGTGCACATCTCACGGAAGAAACCTAACAAACATGACTCAAATGGCAGCTTAAAACTCCCACTTGGAATGTGTCTTCAGCAAAGAACAATAAATCTCTAGAGAAATGACAGAACAAAGGAACAGTTTGGGCTTCCAAGAGCTGCACTGTAGGAAGTGAATCCATGGGAGGAAACCATAGCTTTGAGGCTTGTTTGCAGATTCCCATGGTGTCCTCTCTTCACTGATAAGAGTTTGGCTCCAGTAAAAGGAGGATGAATGCCCTGCCCAAAGGAAGAAAGGAGATAGTTTTCCCCTGGGCTGGTTGCTGCTTAATTACCTTCAGCTCAAAATAATTTTTATTATGAAAGAAGCATATTTTTGGATGGCATATTCTAATTTGCTTCTCTTCCATACTTATATGGAAGATGAATGTGCATATGCATAGATGTCACTTCCACACTCTAAAATCAACCAGATGGTGGATTGGAGAGATAGTACACTATGTTTGGGATGTTTGCCTTTCACGTGGTTGACCTGGGTTCAATTCCTGGCATCCCATATGCTCTCTTGAAGCCCACCAGGAGTAATGCCTGACACAGAGCCAAGAATAAGCCCTGAGCACCATTGGGTATGGCCTAGAAACAAAAAATGATCAGCCAAATGGTAGTTAGACAATCACTGTGGTTGTGGGCAGGGACTGGCTGAGGACTAGAATGGGAGGGAATTTATTTGCCACTTTGTTCTCCCCGTAGTATGTGTCCTTAGAGTTTTGAACCCCAAGAGAAAGCATGCTTTGCATGCAGGAGGCCTCTATTTGATACCCTATACTGCTAACACATGGTTCTTGAGAATGAACCACAGGTGTAGCCAAAAGAAAAAAAAATTTGTTTTGTACCCTGCTCTTTTAATGCCTATTAAAGGTCATGAAGGCTGGGGGAAGAAAATGGCTTACCAATATATACACTCCCATAGCTGGGAGAAGAAATTTTATAGTGCCAAATAGGCCTGTGTTCTCCCTTGAACTTGTATTTTGCTTGCCAGCTATATTTCTTCCTTCCTTCCTTCCTTCCTTCCTTTCTTCCTTCCTTCCTTCCTTCCTTCCTTCCTTCCTTCCTTCCTTCCTTCCTTCCTGCCTTCCTGCCTTCATCCTTCCTTCCTTCCTTCTTTCCTTTCTACCTTCCTTCTTCCTTCCTGCCATCTTTTCTGCCTCCTTCCTTCCTTCTTCCTTCCTTCGTTCCTTCCTTCCTTCTTTCCTTCCTTCTTCCTGCCTTCCTTCCTGCCTTCCTTCCTGCCTGCCTGCCTGCAATATCAATGGTTACTCCCGGCTCTGCGCTCAGAAATCACTCCGACCATATGGGATGCAGGGAATCAAACCGGGGTCTGTCCTGGGTTGGCCATGTGCAAGGCAAATGCTCTACCCCTGTGCTATCACTCTGGTCACTACCTGCTGATATATATTGGTTTTTTTTGTGTGTGTCACACCCAGCAGTGCTCAGGGGTTACTCCTGGCTCTACACTCAGAAATCTCTCTTGGCAGGCTCAGGGGACCATATGGGTTGCCGTAATTTAAACCACCGTCCTTCAACATGCAAGGCAAATGCCCTACCTCCATGCCATCTCTCCGGCCCCAAGAAATCTGTAACTGGCTGTGATCAATTAATCGTAAACACCACTGCACTTGGACCAGCCAGACCTGCTGTATTTTTTTGTTTGCTTATTTCCACTCTAGAGGAGCCTGTGTTCTCACTCAAACATGTATTTCTCTCCCCTCACATCTTTTGGCTTTGGATTTATTTGGGTTTTGTTGTTGTTTGTTTGTCTATTTGTTATTTGTTGTTGTTTAGGGCCACACCCGGTGGCACTCAGGGAGTTACTCCTGGCTCTGCACTCAGAAATTGCTCCTAGCAGGCTTGGGGGACCATATGGGATGCTGGAGACTGAACCCGGGTAGGCTAGTTGCAAGGCAAACTATCACTACACTGAATCACTCTAGCCCCACCCTCACATCTTTTAGGTTTTTTGGGGGGGCTGTGGTTTTGGGACCACAACCAGTGACTCTAAGGGGTTATTCCTGGCTCTGCATTCAGGAATCACTCCTGGCAATCTCAAGAGACTTATAGAATTCTAGGAATTAAACCAACATTGGCTATGTTCAAGGCAAATGCCCTACTGACTGTACTATTGCCCTGCTCTCCTCTCACAGCTTTTAAAATAAGTTTCAATAAAAAAAAATTTCTTGTTGGGCCCGGAGAGATAGCACAGCGGTGTTTGCCTTGCAAGCAGCCGATCCAGGTGGTTGGTTCGAGTCCCAGTGTCCCATATGGTCCCCCGTGCCTGCCAGGAGCTATTTCTGAGCAGACAGCCAGGAGTAACCCTAAGCACCGCTGGGTGTGGCCCCCCCAAAAAAATTTCTTGTTTCAAAAAAATAAAAAATAAATAAAAGTCCCAAGCAGGAAACCACCTAAATTCTCAATAGTTGAATATATAAATATATGTATATTTATAAAATAGGATGCAAATAGCAGATAAAAAATACACACAAGCATACTGATGAATTTCACAAGCATACAATAGTCAAAATAGTGCAGAATATTATACCTCCAGGGTAATTCCTGTACAGAGAACTAGGAATATCCCCTCAGCACTGTTAGGTGTGACCCATGCCCTTTCATCCACCCAGCTCTCCCCCAAGTAAGCAGGAACCAAGCAGTAAAACAGTGGGTAGGATGCTTGCTTCGCAGTTAATCCAAGTTCAATTTCTGGCACCACATAAGGTCCCATGAGCTACCTCCTTTCCCCATGACTGATCCCTAAGATCAGATCCAGGAATAAGTTCTGAGCACTGCTAGGTGTGACCCAAAATATCAAAACAAAATTCCCTAGTAATCTGTGTTGCCCAAAATCAGAATTGATGGAGTACCCTTTGGAAAGAGAAAAGGAGAAAATAGAAGAATTCCAGGAGACCTACAGGGCTGGTCATGGGATGTTTCTCAGCCTGATCTCCCAAATTGTCCGGTGTAAAATAAGTCCATTCACCATATTTCCAACTCTGGGTGAATGGGTCTGAAGAAGGGTAGCCACGAACAATTAATAAATCAAGCCAGTCAGGAGAGAAGCAGGAGTCAGTGGCTTCTCACCTTGTGGACTCCCTGCACGCTAAGCCAGACTGACTTTTCTTTATTAAACCGGTACCAATTAACTCAGGCTGGGGAGGGTAGATTGAGAGCCAGTTGGGTTTTTATATATCAAAGGGACAGGTTTAAAGAAAAGAGGAAACAGGGAAACACCTTTGTTTTGGGTTAACATCTGGGTGTCATCTAACAGTTCATAGAGATGGAACTGCACACTTGATATAAATATGCTACAAGTGACTGTTTCTTGACTGGGATATAGAGAGAAGATGAGTTATTTACAATTGTTGGGTTATTGATGAGTTAGTCATGACCCTGAAGGCTGAAGAAAGTGGATATTTCAAGGGTATAGTTGTCTGGGCCAGTGGTGCCTGAGAAGCTAGGAGAGCATCCATCTTCTGGTGTGCAACTCTCTATGGTGAAGAAGCTGTAGGTGACTCTGGCCTTTGGAAATATAGGGGCTCAGCTTTGAGCCTAGCAGAAGGATAGTGCCTATGTGGTATAAGGGAAGTAATATGAGGTAAGGGACTGAGTTATTCATGAGGAATCACCTGTGTCAGGAAAAACAGTCTTGTCCCTGGATCTCTAGACCTGAAGAAACCTGATCCTGCCTTTCTTGGTCCTCAGACTCTAAGGAAACTGAATTCCTATAACTTAGCCCTTGACTTAAGTTCTCCTGAAGTACGCATGGAGGGACAGTTGGCAATGAGTTATTGGGATTAAACCAAGGTGGGATTTAATGAAATTTCTCTGTCACTATTTCTAAAGTAGTAACTTTGGAGACATAGGAACTGGGGTCTGATAATACTCTAACTGACCCTAGCACAGACCTAGAAAATGCTGGTTCCTCTTGGGAGAGAAGCTCCAACAGGAACAGAAGGTTGTAATGAAGATGTGGAGGTAGACACCAAAAATTCCAGGTTCTTCCCTTTGATAACTTCCTAACTGTAAACTCTGATCTTCATAGAAGGCCCCATATGGAGGCAGTTTGGAAGTAAACCTGTAAAAACCAACTATGTAAAGGCAAGTGGGGCACATTCTGTGGGTTGTGTGACCCAAAATCTTATGAGGTGCTGAGATGAGTTCTCACATGAGTGCTCTCCTTTCTAGGCTTCGCCACATTCTCTCTAGCAAGTGTCTGATTCTCTCTCTCTCTCTCTCTCTCTCTATATATATATATATATATATATATATATATTGATATGTATTGATATATATAGATATATAGATAGATATAGATATATATAGTTATATAGATATATTGAATATATATACTTACTACCCCTTACCCCCAGCCCCTCTTCCTCATTATCTCTAAATAAAACTGTTTGACTTCACTATTTGTCTCCTGGAATTTATTTCATGGGGGAAGGCAACATTTCTGGAAAATCTGGGTAGACATCAGGACTGATTTTCTTTTCCTCATTCCAGCCTGGGTTCTATGCACCCCCACAAAAAATATCAGGTGACAGGGATCATTTCACACACAGGGCAGAGCAGTGGAACCCAGGTGAGTTTGACAGGCCCTGTGAGATGTGACACTGCATCATACAAGTGCTCAGAACAGGCTCTCATCAGTCCTAGATTTCCCAGGTACTTCCCCTGTGGGTTTATCAAGAAAGGCAATATTATCCCTCTCAAGGCTGTTTCCTCTCTTCTCCCCCAATCCACATATGTCATGTACAGTACTCCTATGCCAAGGCCTTGGGCAACATCTCTTCCAGCCTTTCTCATCCACCAACATTCCTGAATGGTCAACTGCACCCAACTACATGATGTTCCACAAAGGAACATATATATGATTTGTTCATGGGATTCTGCTTTGGCCAGTTTCTCTCTGCCCCACTTAATGTTCTACCTTGAACAAACTTTCCTGCTAATTTTCCTACAATACAAGCTGACTTGAAGAGACTTGCGATATATATTGTTTATTCTCCAAGAATCTCCTGAAACTAGATGTACAAGGCATCGGGGGGACCTTTACTGGCAGGGTCTCTCAACATTCAGCAGCTTAGTTTCCCCACATTCATCAGGCTCCATCAGTGTTCATGTTCACCAAGTGATTTTGTGTGTGTGTGTGCGCGTGCATGTGTGTGCATGCGTGATTTTTGGGTCACACCTGACAGCGCTATGGGGTTACTCCTGGCTCTAGCTCAGAAATTGCTCTTGGCAGGTTTGGGAGACCATATGGGATGCCGGGATTTGAACCTTCTGCATGCAAGGCAAATGCCTTACCTCCATTCTATCTCTCCGGTCTCACCAAGTGATTTCTGAATTGGCTTGAAGAAAAGTCACACTTTGTGACCTCTGTGTTCTCTATATATAAAAGTGCTTGCCTGGTTTTTTATCTTTATATTTATAGTCAAAGAAACAAAGTCATTTGTCTTATCAGCTTCTCCAGTCTGAGTGGGTGATATATCCCAGCTGTCACTTAACATGTTCTTTTTTCCCTTTATTTCCTTTTTCAGTGATCAAAGGTCTGAAACTTGGTCATGCTCAGGTTTTGGTTTGGGGACAAGAATAGTTATGAGAGGACCTGGAGAAAGTATAGCACATATGGCACTTACTTGGAATTAACAGGCCTGGGATTGATCCCCATCACTTCATATGGTCACCCAGAACTGCCAGGAGTGATTCCTGAGCACTGAGCCAGGATTAGACCCTGCGTATCACCAAATGTGGCCCAAAAATGAAAGAAAAAACAAGGACAAAAGGAGAAGGAAAAGGAGAGGGTGGGAGAAGAAGAAGAGAAGGGGAGATAAGACAGGAGAAAAGAAAACAGTTATGCACTTCTAACAAAGAGACCCAACGTCCCTTTTTAGACTATTAGCAACCACTGTGGTTCACATTTTTTAGATTTTATTTTGGGGTCACACCTGGTGATGCTCAGCGGTTACTGAGGAATTGCCCTATGATAGTGCTATTCTCTCCAACCCTAACATGCATTTTTAGATCCACTAATTCTAAGAATATGCAGAATAGCAACTTTAAACCTACTGTTTCTTCTGGTTATCTAGAATCATTCTACAATTTACTTTGAGCCAATGATCCTCTACTAAACACAGACCAATGCTGGATTATTTCTGTATATTTCCTAACTTGGAAAATCATGAGTTAAATTTTCAGCATCCTCCCCATGTGTTTGGGAAGACGTCAAAGGAAGTTCTGTATTTTTGTTTTTAGTCAGAATTTTGTTTTGTTTTGGGCACACCCAGAAGTGCTCAGAGCTTACTTCTGGCTCTTTGCTCAGGGATCACTTTGGGTTGGGGGGTGGGGGTGGTTGAGGAACCATACGAGGCACCAGGGATTGAACCTAGGTTGGCTGCAAGCCAGAGAAGCATCCTACCCACTCACTGTATTACCTCTCTGGACCCTTTTGGTCATATTTTTTTGTTTTTATGACCACCTGGAATGTATGGACTTATTTGGCATGTTCCAATCCATAGCAGTTATTACACACATAAGATTTGCTATTTGGGGGGCCAGAGCAATAGCATAATGCATAAGACATTTGCCTTGCACACACACAGCCAACCGGATTCAATCCTCAGCATCCCTTATGGTCTCCCTAGCCTACCAGGAGGAATTTCTTGAAAACAGAGCCAGAAGTAATGCCTGACTGCTGCCAGGTGTGAGAAAAAAAAAAAGGAACAAAAAGATCTGCTGTTTTGTGGACTTTGGAACCATTTTTAATTGGAATCTTTCCAATATGTCAGAGTTTTAGTTCCTACTGGAAGTTAGCCTCTCTGGACAAGCATAGTCCAATTTTAGAATGTTCATGTCTCTGAATAGCATTTGTTTTATTTGATCTTCAAGAGGTTGAATGAAAGGGCAGGAGCGGTGGCACAGTCGTAGGGCATTTGCCTTGCATGCGGCTGACCTAGGACGGACCATGATTTGATCCCCAAATGTCCCATATAGTCCCCTTAGCCAGGAGTGATTTCTGGACGCTCAGAGGTTACTCCTGGCTATGCGCTCAGAAGTCGCTCCTGGCTTGGGGGACCATATGGGACGCCGGGGGATCGAACCGCGGTCTGTCCTAGGCTAGCGCTGGCAAGGCAGACACCTTCTAGCACCACGTGCCGGCCTCAGGAGTGATTTCTGAGTGCACAGCCAGGAGTAACTTCTGAGCGTCACCGGGTATAGCCCCCCCCCGCCAAAAAAAAAAGAGGTTGAAAATTTCTATCAGTGTTTTAAAATAAAAAATTTCATAAACCCACAAACTCTGGATCTTTGACTTCCTTTTCAATTTATTTTATTTGGTTTTTGGTTTGGGGGTCACACCTGGCCCTGACTTCTTTTTTTTTTTTCCAGCTATTGTATTGACTTTGTTGGTGATACAATAATTTTCACAAATATAACTACTAATAAACTTTCTTCTCTTCTTTTCCCATTTTTCAGTTCTATTTGCTCTTTTCTATTTTCTCTTTCTATTCTCTTTCTATTTTTCTTTCTTTTTTTGTTTTTGTTTTTTTTTTGTTTTTTTTGGGTCACACCCGGCAGCACTCAGGGGTTACTCCTGGCTCTATGCTCAGCAATCGCTCCTGGCAGGCTCAGGGGACCATATGGGATGCTGGGATTTGAATCATCGACCTTTTGCATGCAAGGCAAATGCTTTACCTCCATACCTCCATGTTATCTCTCCAGCCCCTCTTTTGCTTTCTTTCTTCCGTTCTTTCTTGCTTCCTTCTTTCCTTTCTTCCTTTTCTTCCTTTCTTTCTTTCTTCTTTCTTTCTTTCTTTCTTTCTTTCTTTCTTTCTTTCTTCTCTTTCTCTCTCTTTCTTTCTCTTTCTTTCTTTCTTTCCTCCCTCTTTCTTTCTTTCTTTCTTTCTCTCCTCTTTCTCTTTCTTTCCTTTCTTTCTTTCTCTCTCTCTCTCTCTCTTTCTCTCTCTCTCTCTCTTTCTTTCTTTCTTTCTTTCTTTCTTTCTTTCTTTCTTTCTTTTCTTTCTTAATATAAATCTTTAAGCACCATGATTACAAGCATGTTTGTAGTTGGATTTCAGTTATAAAAGAACACCCCACATTACAAGTACAACCTTCCCACAACCAATGTCCCCCCCTTTTCCCCCACCCCTGCCTGTATTCGCAGACAGACATTTTTTAAAAAAAAATTAGCATGAAGGGGCTGGAGAGATAGGCATGGAGGTAGGGTGTTTACCTTGCATGTAGAAGGATGGTGGTTTGAATCCTGGCATCCCATATGGTCCCCCAAGCCTGCCAGGAGCGATTTCTGAGTGTAGAGCCAGGAGTAACCCCTGAGCGTTGCTGGGTGTGACCCAAAAAATTAGCATGAAAAGATACTCAGCATTTTTAGTAATTAAAAAAGTTATTAATAGGGACCAGAGCAATCGCACAGTGGTAGGGCATTTGTCTTGCACGTGGCTGACCTAGGACAGACCTTAGTTTGATCCCCGGTGTCTCATATGGTCCCCCAAGCCAGGAGCAATTTCCAAGCACATAACCAGGAGTAACCCCTGATGTGGCCCAAAATAAAAAAAGACAAAAATTATTAGTAATTAGTAAGCATTATTATTTTAATAAAAGCATTTTTAGTAATTAGCAATGCAGACCAAAACTGCAACCAAATACCACTTCATATTCACTGAGTTGACTGTAATAAAAAAGAGGGTCCGTAATTAGGATTGGCAAAAATAAAAAGAAAATGGCCCCACAGACATTGCCAATGAGAAAGTAAAATGGTTTAGAGTCTAAACTTTAGACCTTTTGGAAAAGTTTGTCAGTTCCTTAAAAATAATTGAACAGGAATGTGGTTCAGTGATAGAACACTTGACTTGTTTGTGTGCAGCTTGGGTTCATTCCAGAACTGCCCCCCACCAAAAACAGGGTTAAGCTTAGAGTAAAGATAATGTGACACTGCATAAGACATAAAGGGGTCGGGAAGGTGGCGCTAGAGGTAAGGTGTCTGCCTTGCAAGCACTAGCATAGGACTGACCGCGGTTCGATCCCCCAGTGTCCCATATGGTCCCCCCAAGCCAGTAGCGATTTCTGAGCGCATAGCCAGGAGTAACCCCTGAGCGTCAAACGGGTGTCACCCCCCAAAAAAAAAAGACATACAAAGCACTCACAAGCTCAACAACAAAAAGAGCCAATAACCCCATCATAAAATGAAGAGGGACACATCTAGTTGTATTTAACATTTATTCCAGGCAGGTCCAAGGGACCCTATGTGGTGTCAGGGCTGAACATGGGGTCATGCATGTAAGAAAAGTGCCTTATCCCCTTTATGTTTCACTCTTTGTCATTTTAGTCTTGGTCATTGGGTCTCCTAATAGACTTAATCTTACCCAAAGAGTGGGCAGTGAGAACTCTGCCCAGCTGCACTGTTATACATTTGGTGGCAGAGGAAGAGTCAAACCCACAGTGGTTCACTCCCAGCTCGCCATTGGCAAGGCTGTTTACCAGCCCCCTTGCCAGCCAGGCGGGGCTTCTCTCTTATCAGCAGGGAGTATCCCTGGAAGGCAAGGCTGCTTTCTTTTGCTCTGTCAGGGGTTGGTAATTCTGCATCTGGTTACTGTCTTCTCTTGGGGAGTGTAAGGGGCACAGAATGCTCCATCTCTATTGTTTCTTCAGTCCTGGGATACTGAGCCAGCTCACCCTCCTCAACAGCCTGTTAGTGCCTCCCTTGGGTTGTCTCTTGGCTCTCCAGGGAGGAGCAAGGGGAAATGAATGTCAGCTTGTTAAGCCAGACTTGGAGTAAGTACATTTTTTAAGGCTAGTCTTTATTTTTATTTGTTTATTTTTGTGGTTTTGTTTGCATGTTTTCTTTTTCTTGTGGGGCCACACCCAACTGTGCAAAGGGCTAACTCCTGACAGCTTAGATATCACTCCTGGCTGTGTTGGGGGATGTTATGTGGTGCTGTGGATCCACCGAACCTAGGTTGGTCACATGCAGGGTAAGTGCCATGCCCAATGTACTGTCCCTTTTTTGGTTTGTTTTTGAGTTCTTACCTCACAGTGTTCAGAATTGACTTCTGGTTCTGTACTCATGGACCAGTCCTAATGGTGCTGGGGATAGAACCAGGGTCAGTAGTATGCAAAGCATGCAAGGCAAGTACCTCAACCACTATATTATCTCCTTAGGCCCAAAGAAACTGATTGTATTCATATGCCCTCAAATAGGACATGGGTGTTTGTTGTTCTTACAGAGTAGGAAATTGAGATCACCAGCAGTATTACACAGGTACAGTGTAGCAGTACAAAGACTTGTTTAAATCCTGTGCTCAGGGGCCAGAGATAGTACAAGTAAGGCTCTTGCCTGCATGTGGCCAACCCAGATTCAATCCCCAACATTCTATATGGTCCTTGAGCACTGCTAAGAATGATTTCTGAGTGCAGAACCAGTAGTAAGCCCTGAGTATGGCCAGGTATGACTCAAAAAAAAAATCCTGTGCTCTTTCCATGATGCACCCTCTGGCTTGGAATCATTCCCCTGGCCAAAAGAGAAGGCCCAAGTAGATGACAGGTCCAGATCTGTACGAAGGAGCTGAAGTTAAAGTCTTAGGAGGGGCCAGAGAGATAGAACAGTGGGTAAGACATTTGCATTGCATGTGGCTGGCCAAATTTAATCCCTGACATTCCATATGGTTGGTTCCCCAAGCCCATCAGGAATGATCCCTGAGTGCAAGCCAGGAGTATCTTCTGAACACCAGCCCCCCCCCCAAAAAAAAGAGGGGAAAATGTAATAAAAAGAAAGCCTTAATCTATTGGGTAATTTTTTTTACATAATGGAGAAAACATATTAGGAGTTGGCTATCTGCTGAGAATTATGCAAATATTGGTGCTCTACCCAAATTCCCCAACACAAATTCACAAAGAACAGAAAACTCATCTGAACAAATTCTACAGACTATACAAGGCAAGTGGGTTTCAGACAGAGAGAAGACATGTTCTGCCTCTGAAAGCTGCACTTAAAGCCTACATTTCAGGAGAACATGTAGAAGTCAAGAGCTGTAATTAAAATGTATAGTGTAGGGGCCGGAGAGATAGCATGGAGGTAAGGTGTTTGCCTTACATGCAGAATCCTGGCATCCCATATGCCCCCCACCCAAGTCTGCCAGGAGCAATTTCTGAGCATAGAATCAGGAGTAACCCCTGAGTGCTGCCGGGTGTGACCCAAAAACCAAAAAAAAAAAAAAAAGTATAGTGTACACACTAAATTTCAAGGATTCCACTTCTAGCTAGAGTTAGGACAGAAATTAAGGCTCTTGCTTTCTATTACAACCAACCCCAGACTCCATATATGATCTGTAGGAACCACCAGGAGTAATCCCTACACACAGTCCTGGGAGTAGTAGCCCATGAGCACCACTAGGTGTGGAGGTGTGGCCCAAACCCTCCCTCATTCCTTCCAATAAAGGATTCAATTCCTATCAAAGAGGAGAGGGAAGAAGAGGAGGAGATATGAGAGAGGAAAGGAGAAGAGAGGAAAGGGAGAGAGAAAGCATGAGATACACAGCAGTGAAGAACAGGGAGTGTCTTGCTAGAATTATGTGATGGTGATAATTGTGGTACACAGTGTGACTGCCACTGAAATAGTTCATAATACCACAATGTAAACTTAAAAATAATAAAGGTTTTAAAAAAACAGAAAAAAAATGATAAAGGGGACCAGAATGATAGTACAGTGGGTAGGAAGTTTCTGTTGCACTTGGTCAACCTGGGTTTGATCCCCGGCATCCCACATGGTTCTCTTAGCCTGTTAGGGATGATTTCTGAGCACAGAGCCAGGAGTAACCCCTGAGTGCTGCCAGGTGTGGTCCCTCTTCCCCAAATGGTAGAGTGGGGAAGATAAGTAAAAGGGCTAGAATACAATACTACATTCCAGAGGCCCAAAGTTCAGTCCCCAGTGCTGGCACCATGTGCTCCTCCAAGAATACTAGGAGTAATATAATACCTCTTCCTCCACCAGGAGCAGCCCCCAAGAACTACCCGGTGTAAACCTCAAATCAAAACGAAACATAACATAACCAAAAATGTGAAGATGGTCAACTTTGTTGTGTATGTTCATACATTTAGTGTAGATATATTTAAGAAAATTGCTTAATGTATTGTTGGGGGGTGATGGTGCCCTCTTGTAACGGTAATTGGGCTGGGACAAGCCTCTGGGCACAACCCTAGAACATGCTCCCTGTAACAGATTTAAGGCATTTAAGGATCAGCTCTAACTATTATTGGCTGGCTGAAGCTATAATACCACTTAATCCCCAGTGAAGCTTGAAGTGGAGCTGTTGGTGGCAGTATGACGAGGCAGTTTAAGCAGCAGACTGGCAAACCTTTTCTTCTGGCTACAGCTTTTCTCTCTGATTTTGACAGACCTTCTTTTTTGAACTGCTTGTCCTTTACTTTGTATACCTATTCCATTTACTTGACCCCTTGATCTCAAACCCTGCTGTCTCTCCCTCTCTTTCTCCCTCTCCTAGGGGTTCATCACAAGGCCCCTGGCTTCTATATTCAAAAAGAGAAGTATCTTGTCAGAGTCTTGCCTGCTTGGCCACTGACAAACTGAAGGTCCGTGCAGACTCTGGCAATGTATGTTCTACTGCAATAAAAATAAACTTCAAAGCTAATTTACATTTACTCAACAATAATAAGTGAAGTATGGAGACACATGACAATGTGGAAAAATCTCAATATTTTGTTAAAAAAAGGAGGAGTGGAGCAATAGTACATTCGATCTCTGGCATCCCATCTGGTCCCCTGAGCACAGAAAGGAATGACCCCTGAGTGCTGCCATGTGTGGCTCAATAACAAGACAGCACTATCTACTCTAATTTACAATAATCAAATGTCAAATAAAAAGGTACTGTTCAGGTCCAGAGAGATAGCATGGAGGTAAGGCATTTGCCTTCCATGCAGAAGGTCGGTGGTTCAAATCCCGGTATCCCATATGGTTCCCCAAGCCTACCAGGAGCAATTTCTGAGCGTAGAGCCAGAGCCAGGAGTGACCTCTGAGCACTGCTGGGTGTGACCCCCTCAAAAAAGGGTACTGTTCATATTTTATACAAGACAGCGTATGCATGCATACTAGATGGAGAATATCCCACTGTTGCAGAATGCTCAGTTGCACAGCTCTGTTCTAAAAATGATTGACAGAGATATGGATCAGAATAGCTCTGGCCTCTTGGGAAGGTAACTGGCTAGCAGGGAATTTTCAATGAGTCAGAAGGCTCCAAAATGATGCTTTTGGAGGAACTGTCAAGAATAATGGCAGTGTGGGGCCTGAGCAATAGTACAAGTAGGATGTTTGCCTTGCATGTGGCTGACCTGGATTCAATCCTCAGCATCCAGTATGGTCCCCTGAGTCTACCAGGAGTGATTCCTGAGTGCAGAGTCAGGAGTAAGCTCTGAACACTGCAGGGTGTGACACCCCACACCATAAAAGCAAGAATAACAACAACAGTAATAACAGTGTCTACTTGACACAGCAAGATTAGAATGAACATGTCATGAACTGTGACCCTGATGGACTGAGTAATTAATGTCTCCAGACCCTTAATTATAATTGGATCCCTAGATTCCAAAACAAAGATTGAGTGAGATGTGGATCTGGAAGCAAACACCAACACAGGAAATACTTCACACAGTGAAAAGGTACAAGAACAGGTTCAGGAAATCAAACACTCAAGCCAGGAATTCCATCACACAAGCCTTCTGCTCCTAAGAAGGAAAGCAGCTTGTGGAGGAAGACTGAAAAATGAGCACTGTCCTTCTTCAAACCCATGCTTGTATTCGAAAGAACCAGGCCACATCCTAGGGTGGAAGAGGAATATCAAGTAAGGGAAGCCAGTAATCCTATAACCAGATCACACCCTGGGGGGGGGGGTATGAACACTGATTAAGGTAGGATCAGTAATCCAACATCTCCCCCAATTGACTTTATAGAAAAACAGTCATTCACATCTTATGGTTTTAAGAAAAGGGCGGATGCCTCTAAAGATAAAGGTTGCCAATATTTTGCATAGGCTCAGCAAAAGTTGGGAAAACATAAAAACAAACTTGGCCTAAAAACAGGGTCAACCTACCTACGAAACATCCTGCCTTAGGACCAACTATAGGCTCTAGGTACGCTAATTTGTCCAACCCTCATAGTCTTTCTTCAAGGTCTCAGGAAAGGTTCTCCTTAATCAATTTTCACTGTCAGGTTAGCATGTTAACCCACCTTTGAGCAAGTAAGAATGCCAAGTCAGTTCCATTCATTCCTACATGATATTCAATTTCCATAGGCCAATCTGCCTTATGTATCAGGGTTACCTAGGCTTAGTCATGTAAAGATGTGAAAGTCAAGTCAAAATGAGGAGCCAGAAGACGGCCTTGGGCCTCTCATCCTCTGTAGGAGTGTCCTGTACAAGGATGTTTGTCCCATCCCTCTTCAGTGATGGGAGAGACTCCAATCTCCAGAGCTTTTCTAGATATTGAGAGGAGAGATCAGGCTCTGACCAATTGGTGCAGATCCAGGTAGTGGATCAATTCCTGGTGTGGGTGCAGAGAAACCATGCTGGACCCAAAGATCAGGGGTAATCGGCCTATATCCAAGTGAGTAAAGCCTAAGTCAAGTCACTAAGGCAAATGCTCAGGGTGGAAGGCCTCCTGTAGCAAGATACTAATGAGTTCTCATCCCTGATGGATAGTAACTTCTTAGTTTCTAATATTTTCTAATTTTAATGTGCCTATGCAAAAGGAACAGTGCCACAGGATACTATTGGGGCCTAAGGGGAAGATAATAAACCAAAGAATCCCTTTGGCTCTATCAAAAGCACAAAGACTTCAAGGGTACTATCTATACTATCTTCTAAGAATTTCTACTAGCAAATCTAAATAAAAAGGGGAAAGCTGTAACTCTAATGAAATACACCATAGAAAATATACATGCTGAAGAGATACACTAAAGAAATTTTCAAAGAGGGTATACATAACCCCCAAGTATTTTGAAATAGTCTGAGGAAAGGATAAATTCCAGATCAAAACTTCAGTCTGTAACACAGTCTTGTGGAATCTGAAAAAAAAAAATGGCTTGCAGCATTCACAGAACAGGAAAAGTCCTAGAGTTGAGGATCTCTCAAAAGCTGAAATCAGTTGTGAGTAACAGTCTATGGTGAAATGAAGGGATAGAAATTGACCACCAAGAACACATCAGCAACAGTGATGTGTTGCCTACTTCTTTGAGGATGACTCGCAGTTCAAAGACTCAAGTGACTCCGACAGCAGCAGCAGCCACAGTGATGACATAGAGTATGCAGAATGAATGACTGGAGAGGACCATGAGCAGTTCACACGCCAATGGGGCTGCCTGAGCCCCACTGTCCATGCAGTGGACTGTTCACAGCAAGTACAGTCAGGCTGATTTCTTTCCTTTGCTTTTTGGGTCACACCCAGCAGCGCTCAGGGGTTACTCCTGGCTCTACGCTCAGAAATTGCTCCTGGCAGCTCGGGGGACCATATAGTATGCTGGGATTTGAACCACTGTCCTTCTGCATGCAAGGCAAAGGCTTTACCGCCATGCTATCTCTCCGGTCCCCAGCCAGGCTGATTTCTATTGATCCTTCTACCTTACACCAGAGTGGTACCATAAACACCAGTGAGGCGAATGTAGCAGCAGTGGCATCATCTTCCCAGGAGAAAGAAATGGCCAAATACATGTTTGAGAGGCCAGAGGACTCTCAAGCACAACCAATCAACACACCATAGAATCCAACCAGATGGCTTGAACATTTGTTCCACCAATGAGAGCCAAGCTCTAGCAAATGAAAAGCCAATAAACATTAGAACTTCTAGTGTCCTCCAGGACTCTGCATTCACAGCTCTTCTAAAGTCTGTGAGTTGGGGAGATGTGTGTTTCACCATGAGTCCTTTTCACTCCTCATTTCCTAACTGCTTTCTTTCTTCTTTCTTTCTTTCTTTCTTTCTTTCTTTCTTTCTTTCTTTCTTTCTTTCTTTCTTTCTTTCTTTCTTTCTTTCTTTCTTTCTTTCTTTCTTTCTTTCTTTCTTTCTTTCTTTCTTTCTTTTTTTCTTTCTTTCCTTCCTTCTCTCTCTTTCTTTCTTTCCTTTCTTCTTTCTTTCATTCTTTCTTTCTTCTTTTTCTTTCCTTTCTTTCTTTTTCTTTCCTTCTCTTTCCTTCCTTCCTTCCTTCCTTCCTTCCTTCCTTCCTTCCTTCCTTCCTTCCTTCCTTCCTTCCTTCCTTCCTCCTTCCTCCTTCCTCCTTCCTTTCTTCCTTCCTTCCTTTCTTTTTTTTTGGGGGGGGGGCCACACCCGATGGTGCTCAGGGGTTACTCCTGGCTATCTGCTCAGAAATAGCTCCTGGCAGGCACAGGGGACCATATGGGACACCGGGATTCGAACCAACCACCTTTGGTCCTGGATCGGCTGCTTGCAAGGCAAACACCGCTGTGCTATCTCTCCAGGCCCCTTCCTTCCTTCCTTCCTTCCTTCCTTCCTTCCTTCCTTCCTTCCTTCCTTCCTTCCTTCCTTCCTTCCTTCCTTCCTTCCTTCCTTCCTTCCTTCCTTCCTTCCTTCCTTCCTTCCTTCCTTCCTTCCTCCTTCCTTCCTTCCTTCCTTCCTTCCTTCCTTCCTTCCTTCCTTCCTCCTTCCTCCTTCCTCCTTCCTTTCTTCCTTCCTTCCTTTCTTTTTTTTTTGGGGGGGGGGCCACACCCGATGGTGCTCAGGGGTTACTCCTGGCTATCTGCTCAGAAATAGCTCCTGGCAGGCACAGGGGACCATATGGGACACCGGGATTCGAACCAACCACCTTTGGTCCTGGATCGGCTGCTTGCAAGGCAAACACCGCTGTGCTATCTCTCCAGGCCCCTTCCTTCCTTCCTTCCTTCCTTCCTTCCTTCCTTCCTTCCTTCCTTCCTTCCTTCCTTCCTTCCTTCCTTCCTTCCTTCCTTCCTTCCTCCTTCCTTCCTTCCTTCCTTCCTTCCTTCCTTCCTTCCTTCCTTCCTTCCTTCCTTCCTTCCTTCCTTCCTTTCTTCTTCCTTCTTTTCTTTTCTTTTTTCCCCCATGATCCCATACGAGGTAAGACACATAGTTTCAAAAGCTAAGTCCTAGGGATATCTAGCTCAGTGAGCCAAGCATAGGCCATACAAGCTTTGTATTTACACAAACCTTTATATTTCACCAAAGACCTGAAGGAGAATACACTTCAGTCACATAGCAAATCATTGTTAGTGCTGGATCTAGAATTCCCACTATGCTATCTTCCTCACCCTGGCAACCATCCTAATATCCAGTGTGTTCCTTCTCAGTGAATCGCTAATATCTACGGAGAAAATGTCCTTTGCTGCTGCCTAACCATCTGGCACAGACCACTTAGGTCCCATAGGCAAGGTGGGCAGCTGGTTGTAACTTTAGCAGGACCTCTGGAACAGGAAGTGGGGTAAACTTGTGAAGAGGCTGGTTCTAATTTCAGGATGCCTGTCCTAGGTCTGTTCTCATGGGCCTCTGATAATGTGGGGCTTCTCCCCAGCTCTCTCTCCTGTAATCTTTAAAGCTGCTTGACTACCACATGGAACTGGATCCTTAGCAACCTTAGCAGCTGGTGCCTCTTATATGTCACCTGGTCCCTTTTGACTTAGTACACAAGGAAACTAAATTAAATAAATTAGGGAGCACTGGAGAGATAGTACAGTGGGTAAGGTGCTTGCCTTGAATGTGGTTGACTTGCACATGGGTTCCATTCTGGCATCCCAGATGATATCCTGAGTACTACTAGGAGTAATTCCTAAGTGCAGAGCCAAGATTAACTTCTGAGCACAGCTAGGTGTGGGCCCAAAATAAAAAAGAAACAAGGAAAAAAAAAACTAGGGACACAGGGGAATTCCACAGGCTGTTGCTGCTTTCAGTGTCTATGAATCTCAGTCCATTTGGACTCAACATGTTCTCACTAGCTAAGTCTCTAGCATGGTCTAACAAGGTAACCTGGTGACTTCTAATACTTGCCATCTGTTTGCATGAATGTCCCCCCCAAGTGCACCCATGGGTTGCCCTGCACACCATCCCTTCCAATATTTCAGACACTCATTCTCAGTCAACTCGGAACCTTGAACCATGGAGTGTTTTTTTTTTCAGGCTGCTTCATGCTGGGGCCACAGAGATAAAACATCAGGGAAAGTGCTTATAGGTTTGATCTCAAGTACTCTAGAGGATCCTCTGCCAGCACTGTCAGGAATTATCCCTGTGCACAGAGCCAGAGTAAACCTTAAGCACCAGTAATTGTGGCTCCAAATGATAATGAAACAAAATCTGAGACTTCTACATATATCAGTCAGCCTTCATAGCAATGTTCAAAGAGCATTCCATGAACCTCAAGGCAAATGAGTCCTGCTTGGGGTCTCTATGCCTATCACATCTCTCATGCAGCCTAGGGGAGTCTAATTCATTTCCTCCATCCAAGGTCTCTGGTGGAGAGGAAGCAGCAGCATTGGGTGTTGGGGCATCAGGAAGACTTACAGACATTTCTGGCTGATTTTGCATTGTGTGTGTGTGTGTGTGTGTGTGTGTGTGTGTGTGTGTTTGGGGGGGAAAGTTCTCAAGGAGTGCTCAGGGAAGTTTGGAAGCCAATCCTGGTAATAGTCAACCGACCAGAAACAGTGGAGTCCAGGATCCATGAGGGTTGCATTGGGTATGTGGTGTGGTGCTCAGGGATTCATGCAGTGCCAGCAACCAAACTCAGAGCGTTGGTCACATTCCACCCAGTCCCTGTCCTGACTCAGCTACTGGTGGTTATTATATTTATTCCTGGTCAGTGTCCACATCACTTCAGTTTTCAAGGCCAACAGTTTCAAATCTCCCAGTTCCATGGCCTGTTTGTGCGTGTTTTGTGCAAGCACCTACATGCGTGATCTTCTTCTTACATACAACTCAGGGTCCATCCAGATTATCTAGAATCATCACCCCATCTTCAAC
The DNA here is from genome assembly GCF_024139225.1 of Suncus etruscus. Taxonomy (NCBI): domain Eukaryota; kingdom Metazoa; phylum Chordata; class Mammalia; order Eulipotyphla; family Soricidae; genus Suncus; species Suncus etruscus. Next base: position 12,760,963 of record NC_064856.1, on the reverse strand, counting down.
TCTTTAAACCCATCTGCAAAGGACCTGTTATGCACATAAAGTAGCATATATAGGAGATTGGCACCTTATACCATAAACAGCTTGCCCACTTTCATTACCCATTAAGCTTTCCTTTCAATGAAAGAAGATAATAACAGGGAAGTGGGCATGAGTTATCATTCTCTCAGTAGGGGAGGATAAGAGGGAAAGTCAGTAACAATGGAGGAGGCTCACAACAAAAGGTGAGGACAAGGTTGCAAGGTCCCCTATAAGTTTCCTATTATTCATTCAGGGAAATCTTCCAGAGAGGGCCATCTTGAAGCCAGAGGGGACATGCCAAAGATTTAACACCAACAGAGCAATGGCAAACAGAAGACATGCCCAGGGCTACAGTAGGTGCTGGTATATAATTATAATCCTGGGCTTCAAAATGAGGATATGGAGAAAGAAGAAAAGAAGGAAGAAAGGGAGGGAGGAAGGGATGGAGGGAGGAAGGGAGGGAGGAAAAAAGAATACAGTGACAAGAAAAACAAAAACTAAAACAATGGGAAGGAGGGTGGGCAGACATCTGGCTTCCTGTTTCCTCCTTGATTCTGGAGACCAGCTCTTGCCAGGTATAGGGTTTGGGGAGGCCCCATACCGGAGCCATTCTCCCTAGCCTGGGGAGTGCTGGGAGGCTTGATAGGCCCCCAGCTGCCCATGTCTTTTTCCCCTGACTCCAGGCCTTCCCTGAGTGCCAGCTCAGATGGACAGAAGTGGGTTCAGGTGGACTCTTAGTGGTCCTCAGGCTTCCCCCCTACCTCTCCCTACACTAATGGGAATGCACTTTGGGAGGAGGGTGGGTCGTTATAGCACTGGTTTATGTTGGGACAGTCACTGGAATTTTTTCTCCTTGTTTTCCTATTGATAGTATTGTATGCATATATTTTATATATCCATAACATCCATCTTGTATTGTGACCTTGATACTGCCCTACAAAACTCATTTCTAATATTTTACTGCCTCAGTCCCAACCCTTATTTCCCCCCATATTCCCATGTAGGTGCAGCTCATGACATGAAGCTCACCACATAGAGTGATAAGTGCAGTTAGAGAAATAACTACACTGAAAACTATCATAACAATGTGAATGAATGAGGGAAAAAGAAAGCCTGTCTCGAATACAGGTGTGGGTGGGGTGGGGAATAGGTAGATCCGGGAAATTGGTGGTGGGAATCCTGTACTCGTGAAGGGGGGTGTTCTTTACATGACTGTAATCATACAACTACAATTATACTTGTATACAATTATACTTGTAATCACGGTGTTTAAATAAAAATAATTAAAAAAAAACTAAAAAAAAAAAAAGATCTGGTGAGATGTGGATCTGGAAGCAAACATTGACGCAGTGAAAAGGTACAAGAACGGTTTCAGGAAATGCACCACACAAACCTTCTGCTCCAAAGAAGGAAGGCAGCTTAGTGGAGGAAGACCAAAGAATGAGCACCTGTCTTCCTCAGACTCCTGCTTTTATTCTAGGGTGGAGGAAGAATACCAAGTAGAGAATAATCCAAAAATAATAATCCAAAAATCCCTTAGGTCACACCCTAAGGAGTGAGAATATCAATTAGTTTGGACGAGTAATCCAACACTGGTAGATCTGTGGTGCTTCTTTCTTTAATGGCCGGATCTTAGAGGTAAGGATCTTCCTGGGGAGATAACAGGGGCATGGGGTACTGCTATGTAATGATTTATATCCTAGTACTGAAATCATTGAGATTTTGTAGTAAAATGTCTAAGAAATGACCCTTACAGAATCTCCTGTATCTTCCTTTGAGAAGTGGGCTTTAAGTTTTTTTCTTTTATTTATAATCTGTTTTGAGGCCACATCCAGTAGTACTCAGGGCATACTCCTGGCTCTGTGCTCAAGAATCATTCCCGACAGACCTTTGGGATGCCAGAGATTGAACTGTCATTAGCCAGGTTCAAGGCAAGTGTTCTACTCACTGAATAATTACTCTGACACCTCTAAATTCCTTTTCTTTGTGGGGGGCAATGGGATGTGGGCCATACCCAGGGTTGCTCAGGAGTGACCTCAGGCAGTAGATGCTCAGGGACCACATGCAGTGCAAGGAGGGTGTTAAGGGAGGGGGTGTCTAACATGTTTTTTACTGTATGAAAGGCAAGTGCCTTTGTTGTGGAGTTGCACAGAAAGACTCAGAAACTTGGGAAAAGTTTAAGAATTTCAAGTTTTTTGGGCCAGAGCAATAGCACTGTGGGTAGGGTGTTTGCCTAGTACGCAGCCCAAGTCTGCCAGGAATACTTTTTTTTTTTTTTTTTTTTTTTTTAGTTTTTGGATCACACTGGTGGCGCTCAGGGGTTCCTCCCAGCTCTGCCCTCAGAAATTGCTCCTGGCAGTCTCGGGGGACCATATGGGATGCCGGGATTCAAACTGCCTGTCCTGGATCAATTGCATGCAAGGCAAACACCCCACTGCTATGCTATCTCTCTGGCCCTGTAACTTTTTGTTTTGTTTTGTTTTTGTTTTTGGGCCACACCTAGCGGTGCTCAGGGGTTACTCCTGGTTGTTTGCTCAGAAATAGTTCTTGGCAGGCACGGGGGACCACATGGGACACCGGGATTCGAACCACCTTTGGTCCTAAATCGGCTGCTTGCAAGGCAAACGCCGCTGTGCTATCTCTCTGGGACCAGCTTTTTTTTTTTTTTTTTCAGCTTGTTTATTTTAGTCTTTTCTTTGTGGGCCACATTTGGTGGCGCCCAGGAAATACTCTTGGCTCTGTGCTCAAAAATCACTTTTGGCAGTCTCGGGGGACCATATGGAATTCCAGGGATTGAACCCGATAAGTAACTTCTGAGCACAGAGCCAGGAGTAATTCCTGAGCGCTGCCAGGTGTGGCCCCAAAACAAAACCAAAACCAAAACAATTTCAAGGAGATGGGGCCGGAGAGGTGGTGCAGCAGTAGGATTTTTGCCTTGCAAGTGGCTGGCCTAGGTAGAAGCGCAGTTGTATCCTCCGCGTCCCATATGGTCCCCTAAGCCAGGAGTGATTTCTGAGCGCATAACCAGGCGGGTCACCGGTGTGGCCCAAAAGCCAAAAAAATAAATAAAAAGAATTTCAAGGAGTTTTATTAGCTGGTGAATACACAGCGTCTCAGACCCAAATCATTCAGTCCTGTTAGCTTGTCTTACTAGACCTTATATAGAGCTGTTTGCTAGGAGACAGTGTAAGCCACATAGTTTTGTTACAGAAGTAGATAATCAATCAGCAAAAAGCCAGCTGATACAGAAGTGGCTGAACAACATAAGTGTTTTAGTCATTATCTCTGCTGTGTCCTTGTCCGGATGAGAGTTCTGGTCTATGGCCCTTTGTTAATTGTGGCATTTCCTTATCTCTGAGTGTTCTTCTGTTGAGCTTTTCCCAGGGCTAAGGAAAAATGAAATGGTTGGCTTATAACAATGGCATATATGTCATCACAACTTATCCCCTGTACATTTCTGCAGTCCCTACAATTCCTTTCTTTTAATCTGGAAATGGGAGCTGGGGGGGTTAATATGGAGTAAGCAATGTAATGTGTTTTCCGAGATAAGGTCATAAAATGAAATTGTTCTTGGGGTGGATGGTTGAGTGTGGGCTTTGCATGTTATCTGCTAGGGCAAAGCATGGGAGTAGCCACCACCAACCAGCATGTGGGGTGTGGCACAAAAACCAAAAGCAAAGATAAACGAAATTGCTGGGGACAGATAAATCAGGATTAGTCTTTGCTAGCCCTGATTCCATCTCCAGCACAGCCAAGAGTGATTCCGGAACATGGAGTCAGGACTAACCCTCACCATCCCAATGAAATAATTCTACTTGGGTTTTTGTTTTGTTTTGTTTTGGTCACACCCGGCTCCTGGCAGGCTCGAGGGACCATATGGGATGCCAGGACTCAAACCAATCTCCTTCTGCATGCAAGGCAAATGCCTTACCTCCATGCTATCTCTCCGGCTACTCTACTTGATAGTTTTTGTTCTTGATATGCCTCATTGGAGACCCCACCATCTGTTAAGTTGCCAACATAATACCCAGTATTGAATACCCAGCTTTCAGAGATAAAACTTTGCACTATTTTTTTTTTCGGGCCACACCCGTTTGGTGCTCAGGGGTTATTCCTGGCTAAGCGCTCAGAAATTGCCCCTGGCTTGGGGGGACCATATGGGAGACCGGGGGATCGAACCGTGGTCCTGATCCTTGGCTAGCGCTTGCAAGGCAGACACCTTACCTCTAGCGCCACCTCAGCGGCCCCAAAACTTTGCACTATTTAACACTCTTCCCACCACGATTCTAAACTGTTTCGAGATCAGGGACTGCGTCTGCATCCTTAGCAGCTGGCTGGCATTCCTGACATACAAGCACATGGCATATAGTAGGTACAGGTGTGTGTGTGTGTGTGTGTGTGTGTGTGTGTGTCCTGACTATTACTAGGAGTGTGGGCTCGATACTGACCACTCCAACTTGAAAAGAAAAAAAAAAGCAGGGCTGGGAATATTGAGTCCCTTTAATGACCACTAAAAAGCAAGAGCACAGGGAAGCGCTGACCTTGCACTAAGAAGGGGGGACAGGGGCCAAGAAGAGTGCACAAGAGCAGGGGCCGGGGCTGCAACACGGAGCGGTGAGTGTGCTGGCCTTGCACCGCAGCAGCCCCTGGTGGGATTCCCGAACAGTCCACAGGATCCCCGGAGCACCCTGGAGCACTTCCTGAATCCCAGAGCCAGGAGTCAACCCCGAGCATCTCCGGGAGTGGCCCCAAAAAACAATCCTAAAGAAGAGCAAGACAGGGCTTTAGCTCCCTACAGTGCCCACTTTGTGGGATCCTCTCAGGGTCCCACCCAGAAAGCAAAGCCAGGAGCCAGTGGGGGAAAAAAAAAACCCGGGCGCCGCGTGAAGGCCCAACCCCCAAAAAGTAATCCTGCTAGTGGTCCCCCGCTTCTTCTCAGACTTGGAAACCCGCTTCGAGACGCGGCCGCCAGGATGGAAGCGGATGCAGAGCGAGGAAGCGGGGTGGGGTGGGGCGAGCCTCGCCGCTGGGCCCGCACAAAGGCGACATCCGGGCGCCTCGGGGCTTCCGGGCTTCCGGTCCCTCAGCCGCTTAGGCCGGCGCCGCGGGGACGCGCACGTTGGTGGTGGTGGTTGGTGGGGGGGGGCACACACGCCGGGAGTCAGAAACACACACACGCCAAGGATTCGGGTCGGGAACGCACACGCCGCGGTCGGGGACGCGCACGCTGGAGGCCGGGAACGCGCACGTCGGTGGGGTCGGAGACATACGCCGGGTCGGGAGCGCGCACGTTGAGGATCGGGAGCGCGCACGTCGGGGCGGGGCGGGTTGGTCGCGCGCGTGCGCAGAAGGAGGGTCGAGGCCGAGCAGCGAGCGAGCGGAACCCGGCCGGGTGGGTCCGTCCCTTCGTGGTCTGCGCTCCGCCGCCTTGCCCCGCTGCTACCGTCGCCGCCGCCGCTATGGGAGTGCAGGTGGAGACCATCTCTCCCGGGGACGGTGAGTGGGGAGCCCCCTTCCGCGGGTGGGGACCCCCGATCACGCCTCGCGTGATCCGCTCCTCACTCACCGTGCATCTGTCTGTCTGTCTGTCTGTCTCCCCAGGACGCACCTTCCCGAAGCGCGGGCAGACCTGCGTGGTGCACTACACCGGTGAGTGCACGGGGAGGAAAATTTGGGGGTGGAGGGTCCCCAACACCCAGGCCCATGTGGCCCCCCAAGGCTGAGGCCTGTCCGGTGGCAGCGCCCCCCCCCCCCCCCGAGAGGTGTAACGGCCTGTCATCATTCAGGCCTGCACATCCCCGCAACGCCCGCCCTGCCCCAGGCCCTGCAAAGCCTTGGGGGGCCTCTTGGGGGCCTGGGGAGCCGGCCCCCATTCGCACCCACCGCACAGATGGGGACCTGGAGGCTCGCACACTCGGGGAGCGGCCACAGCTGGGACCGGCCCAAGGTCATGCGAGCCTCGGGCATGGCTGGTCGGTGCCACCTATTCTGTGTATATGCCCTGGTGGCCCTGGCCTTGTCTTGGCTGGCCCGTTACTCCAGCTTCCAGAGAAGGGAGGGAGGGAGGGAGGAAAGAAGGAAGGAAGGAAGGAAGGAAGGAAGGAAGGAAGGAAGGAAGGAAGGAAGGAAGGAAGGAAGGAAGGCATGGCCCAAATGGGGGCTCTCTAGCTACTTGGGGTGTTCCTGAGACGCAGCGATGGGTGTCCCACCCACCCCCCCGAACCCTGCTGCTCCGCACCTTGTCTGGGATAGTGTGTCCTCTTTATCTGGACACTGCATGGGCCCGGCCTGGCTTCGAAGAAATAAAAATCCTGCTGGGTTGTGTATCCTCTTAACATTGGAGCTTCCTACAGATCCAAGCCCCTGCTGACAGTGATGGCTCAAGCAAAGCAGAACCTGTGTAGGATTCAGCCTCACCCCCAGTCCTCCCATCCTTATCAGCCTCCTTTATTGGGGTGGGGTGGGGGGCACACCCCGAGGTGCTCTGTCTGGGCTCACTCTTGCGGTGCTGAGGGATGTGCTGTGACAGGGATGGAGCCCCTGGTATGTCGGGGTGCAAAGCAAGTGCCTTAAACCGTACCCTGCCCTTCTATCTGTCCTCTTTTCTCTGACCTCAGCCTCATTTTAAAGGTAAGGAAACCGAGATCCAGTTAGGGTTCACAACAGAAAAGACGTTTCTCCTTGTACCCTGCGACCATCTTTGACTTCATGCCCTTACATGGGCCTCCTGGGTTGTAATGGGGGGTGTGGGGAGGAGCTGGGGAGGGGAAGAAGCAGGCTGGCTGTGCGCTGGAGGAGGGGGCGGTGATTGGCATTGTGTAATGCTTGCCCTCCCCTCCTGCTCTTTCTCCCCTCTCCCACCCTTTCCTCTGTGCTTCCCCCTCCTTGCTCTGTTTCTTCCTTCTCCTGCTCCAAACAGACTGGTGGAGACCATTTGGGCCATGCTGCCCAGGGTGACGCTTTGGCCACTTGCCTCTGTGGAGGAAAAGGACTCTCTTTAAAAGGGGGAAGGGGGAGGCTGCCTTCTTCCCACATGCTCTAATTTTTTTTCCCCTTGGGGCAGGGATGGGTGTGGATGGAGGAGAACCTTTAGGTGTTGTGGCTCATCTCTGCAGAGGATTTGAATGTTCAGTGGCTGTTTCTGTGCTCTGTTTAGTTCCTGCCCCTCGGAGTGCAGTGAAGTAAAGGTGGTGGGCTGGGAGAAAAGGATGCCAGCTGGGTCGTGTTTGGGCAGTGGGATGAGATGAGTAATCAGGGCCGTCTGGCGGTACCCAGGCAGTGGGCTGTGCATCAGGGGACCCCCGAGGTGATGAGGTCACATGGCCCTCCTCCCCCCTTTTATGAGTGGCCAAACCCCTGGGAAGCATCATCTGTGCCCCACATCTGTTCTTCTTCCTTAGCTCACCCATCTTGTTTCTGCTGTCAAACCCCGACCCCCAGCCACATTTCTCCAAGCCACGTGTTGCAATGTCCCCACGTAGCATAGCTGGGACCTTTTCCTCAGAACAGATGGCTGTGGGACCCAGAGCACCAGCAGGGCTCCCCCGTGCCTCCTCTCTGCAGCTGTGCTTGCCTCGAGGGTGGTATCCACTCCATGATCCCAGAGCAGCACCAGGAGGACCCTGGCATGCTTTAGGATGGTCGCTTGCTTTCTTTTAATAACCCCCGCCCCCCCTTGCAAACAATGCCGTGGTGAGAGGCGGGCTCTGCCTCCTGGTTCAAGCAGAACCAGCAGTTCCCTGCTGGGTGGCTTTGTTCCGCTGCCACTTTGCCCCCAGCCTCCCAGGAAGAACCTGTTTGAGACTTGTGGGGGCGTGAGAGGAATGGGTAGGCACTTTGAGATTACATCTGTAGCAGTCAGGGCTTACAAGCCGTGGGGAAGCAGCTCCATCTTGAGAGGACATGATTGTGGAGACTTGCTTGTATCAGAAAGATCTGAGGGGCTTCAGGGAAGGGAAAAGAAATGCTCCTAGTTCTCTAGTTCTCCTCGCAGATATTCTTCCTCCCTGGGTGCCCACAGCCCTCTTTTTGTGGGTGGTTGGTGTTTTGTTTTGGGCCACACCCAGCAGTGCTCAGGCTTTACTCCTTCCTGGCTCTGTGCTCTCGGATCACTCCTTGTGAGCTCAGGAGACCATAGGGGCTGCCAGGGATCAAAGCCTACCTGCTATACTGTTTTGAGCTATACTGTTTTCATGCCTTTTCCAAGTGGTAAATGGTGAAAGTCTCTGAATGCGCACCCTCTTATGTCTCTGGGTCTCCTTTTGGGTTTGTAGCTCCGCTTGTTTGACTGATTCTGATGATTTCCGCTCCTCGGAAGGAGAATGTGATCTCCAGGTGCAGGTGAGCCAGTCAGATCTGGCTGGAGATCCCCCTGCAGGTTCAGAGAAGCAGCCTTGGAAGCTAGTCACCTTGCTGTATGTATGCATAGCACAGTTGGACACATACGAATGTATTTTTTTTTTTTTTTTTTGGTTTTTGGGCCACACCCGGTGGTGCTCAGGGGTTACTCCTGGCTATCTGCTCAGAAATAGCTCCTGGCAGGCACGGGGGACCATATGGGACACCGGGATTCGAACCAACCACCTCTGGTCCTGGATCGGCTGCTTGCAAGGCAAACACCGCTGTGCTATCTCTCTGGGCCCACGAATGTATTATTTTATGGTGGATTGGTCTTGTTTTGTTTTTGGTGGTGCAGGGCATCTCCCTGGCAAAGCTTTCAAGCCTGGTTTCTCCTGGTGCTGCTCAGCTTAGCCATGCCAGAACTGACAGGCGCTCAGTCATTGTTGGGAGACCCTCAGGGCTTTTCCTGGTAGTACACAGAGGGTTGAGCAGGACTGGCGATGGAACTCAACCAGGTACCTGCAAACCGTGCCCTCTGCACTTTTGAGCCATAGCCCTTGTCCCCTGTGTAAGTGTTGTCATGCTGCAATGGTAGTAACCTTGTAGCTGCCACCCCCATTCCCTGGGTGCCTTCCATGGCTTCTGGCAGGGCACAGTGTAGGCCTGCAAATGCGTGCCAGGGTGTGTGTGGAGGAATGAACACTTTATTATCACAAGCCAAAAACTGTTCAGTAGTAGGGGGTGTTATTAAAGCCAGGCCCTACACCCACGTCTGTGGGCTCTTCTGGCTCTCCCTGGCCTCCGGTAGCTTCATCGACCTTATTGTTGAGTTTGCCCTGACACGGAGCCAGGCTTCTGTCCCTTCTTACAACTGCCATCGTCAGAATAGCTTCAAGTGGATGGAGGAATGCTTTATTTTTTTTTTTTTGGTTTTGGTTTTTGGGTCACACCCAGCAGCGCTCAGGTTCCTCCTGGCTCTAAGGTCAGAAATTGCCCCTGGCAGGCATGAGGGGATGCACATAGGATGCTGGGATTCAAACCACCGTCCTTCTGCATGCAAGGCAAACGCCTTACCTCCATGCTGTCTCTCCAGCCTGGAGGAATGCTTTTAAAAAAAATTATAGCACCATGATTTACCAAACAAAGCACCGTTGTTTCAGACATTAAATGTTCAGACACCAATCCCACCACCATCACCAGTGTCTTCATGTTTTCCACCTACCACCCTAGTCTACATCCTTGCATGCACAAATAAATATACTTCATATTGTTTGTTACAACACAAAGACAAATGGAATTGTCAAAATTAGATTGGGGCCAGAGTGATGGTACAGCGAGTATGGTATTTGCTTTGCACCCAGGTTTTTTTCTTTCTTTCTTTCTTTTTTTTTTGTTTTTGGGCCACACCCGGCGGTGCTCAGGGGTTACTCCTGGCTGTCTGCTCAGAAATAGCTCCTGGCAGGCACGGGGGACCATATGGGACACCGGGATTCGAACCAACCACCTTTGGTCCTGGATCGGCTGCTTGCAAGGCAAATGCTGCTGTGCTATCTCTCCATCACCCAGGTTTGATCCCTGGCATCCCATATGGTCCCATATGCTCCCTGGATCATCGCCAGGGAATGATTCCTGAGTACAGAGCCAAGTGTGGCGCTAACCACACTCTCCCCCCCTCCCTCTCTCCCCAAAAGCCATCTTGGATCAGCACAGGTCAGGGCCAATTTGAAATAACATCTCTCCATGCTGTTACTAACATCAGTGTTTAAGGATTTACTGGGTGTGGTTGGTGCTATGCTAGTTCAGCTTTTTGTGTTACTGTTTAGGCTTACTGATCTTGATAGGTTACCATATAACTTTCCCATCAGATTTCCTGTGATACTTTTGGGCTGACACTACTAAAATTTTGCGGTGTCCCGTGGCTGCAAGTAGCCAGGCAGTTCAGGATTTATAGATCTGAAACAAATATGGTGGCTTGGCATTTTTGATAAAGTTAAGTCTCAGAGCTGGGCTATTTCTGCTGGAGGGCGTAGGGGGAGGCTCTGGGCTGCTGCGGTTCATACAGAAAGGAGTATCTGCCCCAGTCCCCATTCTGAGAAGGCCACAGAGGGATCAGCCAAGACCTGGCTGGCTATCTGGAAGAGTTGGCAGCCATTATTTTCTTTTGGGCTTGGTAGAGGAGCCAGGTTGTTTTTCTGCCAGGGAGATGGCAGATATGGGCGGAGGCTACTGGTTTATTTGGGGATCAGGGTAGGCATGGGGTGGCTCGGCCTGATCCCCTTTCTGGAAAGAGTCCTGGAGTTTTCTTTCAGCCCTGTTGTCTGGTCGCTTTAAGACAATTCACCTGCTCATGTTATTTGACTTGAATTGTGGAACTGGGAACTTGAATTGTGTCGGAGGGCATAGAGTGTGGTGCTGCCTGCTGTGATTTCTGCAGAGAGGAGGGATCTGTCTCTTCAAAAGAACTTTTGAGGGACTGGGGGAATAGTACAGGGCTTAGGGCATGTGCCTTGTATGTGCCCAACCCTAGTCACATCTTCAGTATTGAATGACCCTGAAATATTCCCAGGTGGAGCCCTTGAGGTCCCTGCTCTCCACTGACCATGTGGTCCTCAGACCCACAAGATCCAGGCATCACTACCTCCTTGGCCTAAACATTGAACTCAGCGAAACATTGAACACTGAGAAAGGCCCCTGGACACCTTTATCTAATCTCAAAAGTAGATGGACATCTTGTCCTTGGGATAACTTTAAAAATTTGTTTGAACTCTGGCTTCTAATTGAGCAAAACCAGGATTCCTCAGTCCCATCTCCTCAAGGGGTTTCACTTAGCTTTGAGGCTCCTGGGCAGGCATGGTCACTTAACTGTGTTATTCCACCCTGTACCCCCCGTCCCCCAAACTCCTTTTAGCCAGTGGGTCTCTGCCTCCTCTCTGCACCATTGTACGTACATTCCTGCTGAATATGTCTTGGTTTGGGATCTGATTTTTAGAAAACAGTCTTCTCCCTAGCAACTCTCCTGATGCAGCCCTTGCAGTCAGTATGTCTTCCTTGAGCCCCAGGTGGTTACTGTTTGGGCAGGGCTGGGGCAGGACCCTTTGCACTTCCTTCTGCAGTGTTTATTGAGAAGCAGCAATTAGCCAAGCTCCAGGGATATGGTCCCTGAACTAAACAGAAATCACCTAAGAGTGATCCTTGGCTGGGAGGTCCTTGGTTGGGTACATTTCTCGCCTCTGACTTGTGCCGAGCGAATGAGAGAGCTTAGATTGTGGCCCCCCCCCTTCTCTGGGCTCTCTGGATCCCAGTTCCTGTGGTGGGAGTTGTGCGTGGGTGGGGTTGCACGCATGGGGGAGAAGGATAATGATGAGTGACGCCATGGTTGCACATTCTTGTTGTAGTTCAGGCTCCCTGGGTCCAAAGCACTGAGTAATGGTGTGTTTATTTTCTTCCCTCTCCTTGGATTCTTTCAGCCAGCACCATTTCTGATGTCTAGAGTGGACATAGCAGAGCCTAGATTTTAGAGCTCCAGCTCATGGAGTGGTGGAAACTTCATTGCAATTTAGTTGGAGTTAGGCGGTACTGAAAGTCGGTCTTCCATTTTACAAATAGAGAAAATAGGCAGTTAAATGGGTCTGAACAAATTATCATTAGTAGTAGTAATTATTATTTTAGAATGTTGTTCTGCATTGGAAGTTTTCAACTTATCTCTTCACAGCATGCAAGGCCAGTGCTCTGCCAAGCCCTGCAGGTTCATCTTAAATCCAGCCCACACGTTGCATGCGGGATGTGTTAAGAAAACTGCAGCCATTCTCTTTACACTTGGGGAGCAAAGGCAGTTTTTTTTTTTTTGTTTTTTTTGTTTTTTTTTTTTTTTTTGGTTTTTGGGCCACACCCTGTGACGCTCAGGGGTTACTCCTGGCTATGCACTCAGAAGTTGCTCCTGGCTTCTTGGGGGACCATATGGGACGCCGGGGGATCAAACCGTGGTCCGTCCTAGGCTAGCGCAGGCAAGGCAGGCACCTTACCTCCAGCGCCACAGCCCGGCCCCGCAAAGGCAGTTTTTAGTAACGCCCATTGTTGTTTCTGGGTGTGTAGGAGAGCAGTAGAGCTGGGCTATCCTGGTTTGACTGAGTGGGTCACTGTCAGTCCCAGATCGAGAGATGTCTCGGAGGTCTGGAGTCCATGCTTTTGTGTGCTGGAGCCCTGGTTTCATTTCCCAGCATCGCGTGGTCCCCTGAGCACCACCAAAAGTGACCTCCTTAGCAACGAGCCAGGAGTAGCCCCAGCACCATCTGGCATGGCCTAAAAGACAAAAAAGAGTCAGTTCTTTCCCCACAGCCCCAAATTTTCTTAACAAAATGGGAATTCAAAATTTTGAAAATAAGCTTCGTTATAGAAACATTGCCTTGCTTGATGTTGTAATTAGCAAAATACAGACATTCAGATGCCATTTTCCCATTGCAAAAGTAAAAGCAGAAAGTAACTCTTGTCTTTCTTGTGTGTGGTGCTGGGGTTTGAATTGAGCCTCCCACAGGCAAAGCATTTACATTAGTCCTTGGACCTCTCTCTCTGGTCCTCAGAGTGTTAATAATAGCCTTTTTTTTTTTTTGGTAGGGGTAGATAGTAGGGTGATGTTTGTGCCACACTTATTGGTGTTCAGGGCTTATTCTTAGCTCTCCTCATTCAGGATCACTCCTGGTAGTCTTGGGGGTGCTGGGATCAAACTGGTGTCAGATGCTTGCAAGGCAAGTGCCCTGCCCACTGTGCTATCTCTTCCTCTTCCTCCCCAGTGTGTGTGTTTTAAGAGAGAAGGTTTATCTTACAGAATACCCTTCCTCTGTCCCATTGTTTTCTAGCATTGTTCTTGACTTCATCTTCTGACTGATTTCCTGTAACCTGGAAGTTGAGTTTTAAATGTCTGAGTAGTTTTTGGTAAACATTTTAGTGGTACTTGACTCCTTGTGTTTGATTCTCGGTACATGTACCATATGGCAAATGTTATTGTGGTGCCAACTTGATCAGTTTTGTAAAGGTCCAGTTTTCCCTTTGCAGTTTGCAGGGGATCTGTGAAGTATTTGGATATACTGCAAATGCTGTGTTCTTCACCAGCATTCACTAAGAGTATCAGTTGATAATACTCATCAGTTACTGGTGCATTTAGTTTTCATTGGTATTTACAAAATGGTGGGTGGTGGTGGTGGTGGTGGTGGTGGTGGTGGTGGTGGTGTGTGTGTGTGTGTGTGTACAGGTTTTATTTGGGCACCATAATAATCACTACTGTTAATTTTCCTGTTTGAGAAATATGGTGTCACTATACCACACTCACCACTTTGTTGTCAGGCTCCCTGTACCACTGTCCAGATCTCCATGAGCCCCCCTCCCCACATTCCCTCACTTAGCAGTTCTAGACTTTTGGGGTTAGTGACCTTTCATCACTTTTTTTTTTTTGTTTTGTTTTTGGGCCACACCCGTTTGACGCTCAGGGGTTACTCCTGGCTATGTGCTCAGAAATCGCCCCTGGCTTGGGGGGACCATATGGGACGCCGGGGGATCGAACCGCGGTCCTTCCTTGGCTAGCGCTTGCAAGGCAGACACCTTACCTCCAGCGCCACCTACCCGGCCCCCCTTTCATCACTTTTATTCCCTTTCTTTATACTCCACTTATTAAAAAAAGATCATGTAGTATTTGTTGTTTACCTTTTGATTCAGTTTGCCCTCCAGTTCCATAGCAAACAGCAGGATCTTACTGTCTCTTGGAGCATCGCATATATATATCATGGTTTTTTTTTGAGTTATTTTTTTGGGGGGGCATACTTGGTGTTCAGGGATTACTCCTGAATCTCCCAGGGATCACTCCTGGTGATCTTGGGGGACCAACTTGGTGAGCTTGGGATGATGGGGCTCAAACTCAGGTCTCATGTGCATGGCAAACCCTTCTTCCCCCCACTATACTATCTCTCTAGCCCCAGATACCATCATTTCTTTATCCACTCATTTATTTTGGAGTCAAAGTGGTGAGTTTTAAATTGCTGCACTCCTACTACATTTGTTAAGTGCCATTCTTCTATACAACAGGGTAAAACTTAATTTTTTTTTCCTTTTAATTCCCAGAATTGGAAGTGAGACATTGGTGTTGCAATTCTTCCTGGTAGTAACATGTTACTTCCCTACCTCCTGTTTTTGTTTGCTCTTATTCAAACTTGTACAGGAAAGAAAGCACAGCAGCAATTTTTACTAAGGACCTTAAAAATCAGTGATTTTTTTTTTTTTTTTTTTTTTTTGGTGCTACACCCAGCTGTGCTCAAGCTTATTCCTGGCTCTGCAGTTGTAGATCAATCCTGGTAGTGCTCGGAAGACGTTATGGGGTGCCAAGGATTGGACATGGTCATCCATGCAAGGCACATGCTTGACCTGTTCCGGCCTCTCCCATACTCATTCTAACGTGAACATTTTGATAGTTAAATACCAATTTTAGTGACATATAATGCATTTGTTTCATTTTGTAAGTGGGGGCAGGGGGTTATGTGCCTTGGGATTTTTCTCTAAAAATATTTAGGGACTGGAGTGATAGTACAGCAGGTAGGGTATCCGGTTTGGTCCCCTAAGCTTGCTAGGAGTAATTCCTGTATACAGGGACAAGAATAAGAATAAGGCTAAAGCACTGCCAGATGTGGCCTCTCCACCAAAAACCACATTGTCAACTGCTGTTTCTCCAGGAAAATGCCAGGGGTATCCCATATAACTTAAATACAGTATCCGGTTCTCCCTTTGGTACCCATGGTAATATTTGTTTATTATTCTCCTTTTCTGTATTTATTTATTGATTGTTTTGTGACCACACCCGGTGGCACTCAGGGGTTACTCCTGGCTCTGTGCTCAGAAATTGCTCCTGGGGGCCCGGGAAGGTGGCGCTAGAGGTAAGGTGTCTGCCTTGCAAGCGCTAGCCAAGGAAGGACCGCGGTTCAATCTCCCGGTGTCCCATATGGTCCCCCCAAGCCAGGGGCGATTTCTGAGCGCATAGCCAGGAGTAACCCCTGAGCGTCAAACGGGTGTGGCCCAAAAACCAAAAAAAAAGAAAAAAGAAAAAAGAAATTGCTCCTGGCAGGCGCAGGAGACCATATGGGATGCCAGGAATCGAACCTGGGTCTGTCCCTGGTCAACCTACCACTGTGATATTGCTCGACCGCTGTTTTATTTTTTAAAGCCTGCCAAGGGACTGTTGGATTACCGGTTTCCATTCTGTTCAGGATATTTATTCTTTGCTGGGGCTTGTTAACTCATTGGATAGAAGCACCATTGGATTGAAGCACCTTGTGGATTGGTCCCTTACCCTCCCCAGGGTGTGGTCTTTGGTTCCCAATAAAGCCCCGGATCTCAGGGAGAAGCTACTTGCTGTTTCGGTTTCCACTCCTGAACTTTCTGTTTGCTGGTCTTAGTACTAGGAGCGGAACTTACGGTGGAAGTCCCTGAACCTGTTTTATCTCCTTTAGCATGTGTGGATTATTTCCTGTGTCGTCATTTGCTCCCACATCCGAGTCTCCCCATTTCCCTGGGCATGAGACTGCCGCTTCAAAGGAACTTGTTTTTCCTCAAGCAGTCCCCTGCCATTTTGCCAGATACATTTTAACAGTGCAAAAAGGAGGAAGAGTAAAGGGAAGTGGAGGGAAAAGATAATCAGCCACCCCTTTTCTCACGCTGCCAGTTTCTGCTCTCACAGCTTCTCCTTTCTGCACCTGGGACCTTGGCCTGGCCTCCTTTCTTCCTGCATGTGCCTTCTTCTCAGGAAGGCCTCTGCATGTGTCTTTGCCACTAAACTCTGCTCACTCCCCATCACAGGGCAGGCTCTTCATTTTAGACAATATCCTAACCAACAGTGATCATCCTGGAGCCTTGGCTCTTAATCTTTACTCTTTTTTTTTTTTTTTCAAGTCCCAGTTCAGGAGGTTCCTGGGGGCTGCAGCATGGAGTAGGGAATTTGTCCAGGACTGCTCTCAGTTCAGGCCTTCTGGCATCTGGGGCTCTGGACCTCTTGCCTGCTAGTGCTTGGTCTTCCTGGTGGCTGTGTGGAGCCCCATGACCTCAGCTGCAGGCTTCCCCATTGGGGAGAGAGAGAGAGAGAAAGAGAGACAGAAAGACAAAGAGAGGCAGACAGAAAGACAGAAAGAGAGGCAGAGAGTGACAGAAACAGACAGAGAGCCTCTGAGCAGGGAAGGAGAGTCTATCTTTACTCTTGACATACTCAGCAGCCTTTAATTCTCAGAGTTCGGGTGCTGCCTATCTTCCATCACAGACAGGCTGCGTGTGGACTCGCTCCTTTGGACCAGGCCACTGTAGCTTCATGAGACCCCCACTGAGGCCTTTCTCTAGTCCTCTCCCCAAGAGTGCCTGAAGCAGTCTGTTAGGACCCGGCAGTCAGCATCCAACCTCTAGACAAAGTAGTGGAAACCTGTATCTTTTTTTTTAGTTTATTTATAATTGGCCTCTCTTGCTTCTGTTTACTTTGCTTGTTTGTTGCTCTCATAATAGAGTGAATTTAATTATGTGAGCTCTTAAAATTTACATATATATAGATAATGAAATAAATTACACTAAATCAATGTGATTGTGTTGAACAGACTCACCCTGTGTTTACTAACTCTCTTTATTTCTTCCCTAGCAATATATTTTTATTTATTTATTTTGGTTTTTGGGTCATACCCGGCGGCACTCAGAGGTTACTCCTGGCTCTAGGCTCAGAAATCTCTCCTGGCAGGCTCGGGGGACCATATGGGATGCCGGGATTTGAACTACCGCCCTTCTGCATGAAAGGCAAACACCTTATCTCCATGCTATCTCTCTGGCCCGCTAGCAATATATTTTTAAGCTATTTGACCCCTTTTGAAATTAGTTATCTATTACTTTTCTGCCCCAAAGAAATTACTCTTAGAGTATATTGAATAGATCTCTTCTTTGTTTCTCATTGTAGACATTCATTCTTTAACTTATAACTGTTATTATAAGTTGTGTATTTTTGTATTCTATTCCTATTATAGGTATCCTATTCCTGTTCTGTTTTGCTTGTATAATCAGATGTTTATAAGCATTCTATTCCTACTTTCCTGAATATTTTATTTGTTTTTAAATGAATTAGTATTGAATTTTGACACATGATTTTTGGGTATCTAATGAGATGATCACATGATTTTTAATTTTACTTGGCTAATATGAATTGCATTCTTTTTTAAAAATATTGTGAAACTTCAGTTTTAGAGATCAGTCTCCCTTGTCAATATAGTCTTTTTAAAGTAAATTGGACTTTATTTGCTAAATATTTATGGAGAAATTTAGAAAGTTTTCACTTATTTTTAATAGTAATTTTTTTTGAGGAAAATAGATTAATTTAATTTTATTTTTTGGGGGCATTTTTGTTTATTTTTCTTTCTTTTTTTATTTAACCAACTTTATTACAAACATGATTGTATTTGGGTTTCAGTCATGTAAAGAACACCACCCATCACCAGTGCAACATTCCCATCACCAATGTCCCAAATCTCCCTCCTCCCCACCCAACCCCCGCCTGTACTCTAGACAGGCTTTCTATTTCCCTCATACATTCTCATTATTAGGATAGTTCAAAATGTAATTATTTCTCTAACTAAACTCATCCCTGTTTGCGGTGAGCTTCATGAGGTGAGCTGTAACTTCCAGCTCTTTTCTCTTTTGTGTCTGAAAGTTATTATTGCAAGAATGTCTTTCATTTTTCTTAAAACCCATAGATGAGTGAGACCATTCTGCATCTTTCTCTCTCTCTCTCTGACTTACTTCACTCAGCATAATAGATTCCATGTACATTCATGTATAGGAAAATTTCATGACTTCATCTCTCCTGACAGCTGCATAATATTCCATTGTGTTTATGTATGAAACCTGTATCTTATGATGATTAGTTTAATAGTTGTTTCCTTTTAGAGTAAGAGAAAATACTTACAACATTTTGGAATATTAGTCCACAGAAACTATTATCCCAGTTTCTGTGGACTAATAAGATTGTCACTACTCCTTCTCATTCTCAGCACATTAGCCATCCCTGCAGTCATTACTTGAACAGCTGGGCAGCTGGAGAATAGGCTTGTCTTGCCCTTGAGGTGCTTGCCTTGTTAGATAAGGGAAGTACCATTTGATACAGGATGTGTGTGGCCGAGACAGACTAAAGGTAAGTGCTTTCCTTAGTCTAGGTGTGCCCAGACCTGATGGGGTTGGGGTTTGGTGGGGAGAGAGCCTTCGGTTTTTCTCTTGGGTACTTACCATCAGTGGTGTACAAGGGTGCTGTTCTAGGTACTAAGAATGAGTGTCTGGCTGGAGAGATAGCATAGCAGTAGGGCATTTGCCTTGCATGTGGCCAGTCCAGGACAGACGGTGGTTTGATTCCCAACATCCCATATGATCTCCCAAGCCTGCCAGGAGCGATTTCTGAGCGCAGAGCCAGGAGTAACTAACTGAGCACTACTAGGTGTGACCCAAAGTCCAAAAAAGGTGGGGGGGGGGCAGAGAGTTGGCACAGTGGTAAGGCATTTGCCTTGCATGCAGAAGGATGGTGGTTCGAATCCTGGCATCTCATATGGTCCCCCGAGTCTGCCAGGGGCGATTTCTGAGCGTAGAGCCAGGAGTGACCCCTGAGCGATGCCAGGTGTGACCCAAAAACCAAAAAAAAAAAAAATGAGTGAAGACATTCTCCCCAGCCCTCGTTGATCTTCGTCTGTAGTGGGAAAGGCAGGTAACAAAAACATAATGCATTTCTTGCATGTTTTATTAATGAATATGTGCTAAGGAGGGGACAGAAAATGTTTAGATAGATTAGCAAAGTCTTCAGTGGGAAACTGACATTCAGATTATGATCTGAGGGTAACACAGTAATTTGTGTGGCTGAGTAGAGACATTATTTTTGGTTTTGGGGGCCACACTTGACAGTGCTCAGGGGTTACTCTTAGCTCTGTGCTTAGGGATCACTCCTGGCAGTACTCGGGAGACTGTTATGGCATGTTTGCAAGGCAAGTGCCTTACCAGCTATACTATCTGACCCCTGAGTAGGAGCATTTCAAGTCCAAGGAGTCCATACTTTTCTCTGGGATTAATACAGAAAATAAGAAAACTTCTCTCTGTGGAGAAAAGTATGGGTGATTGGTGTTAAGGCCAAAGAGGTGACAGCAGTGCTTATTGGGCCTTGGAGGTCAATTTAAGAACTTACTTTTAGCTGGTTCTGACTGAGAGGGAAAACCATGCATGGAAGGGTGTTTTTTGTTTTTTTTTAAAGCACAGGAATAAAATAATCTGATTTGGATTTTAAAAGTCTGTCCCTCTGAGGGGCTGGAGAGAGGGTACAGTGGGGGTAAGGCACTTGCCTCATATGTGGTTGCTTTAGCAGTTATCCAGGAAGGCCCAATCCTGGCACCACATACAGTCCCACAAGCATTCTCTTGAGTGACCCTTGAGCATTGACTCCGCACCACTGGATGTGACCCAAAAGCAAGCAAACAAAGACTGTCCATTTGGCTGCAACATCAGAGTCAGACTGAGAAAGCATGAGTATAGGGAAGATCACCAGGGCTGGGGTGCCAGCCCAGAGGTCTGGGGTGCATGTTGCCATGGCCTATAGTCCTGGTCACTCTGTGACTCCACATGGCCTCCCTCACACCCATTAATGCCACCCTAGTGACTCCCAGCACTGCTTGGGAAGCTGCTCAAACAACAACAACAACAACAACAACAGCAGCAGCAGCAGCAACAGCAAAAGGGAGGGAAACCACGGAAGGGGTTGCTGGAGCTGTGTTCTAGGCCTTTCACCATTAAACTGGCCCTGGCACAGGAAAGGAGGGAAATGCTTTCTGAGATGTCTGTCTGCTGTATGTCATGAACCTGTGGGATTGTGTCTCTTATGGCTCTGTCTTTCAAATGCACTTTTGGTTGTAGAACTTAAAGGAGTTGAGCCAAAGGTTAGAAATCTTTTCAAATAAGGGGTGGAGACTGGGTGGCTTGTGCTCAGATTTTGTGAGGGGGAGAGAGGTCAGGTCCCTCTTTGTAGGCCTGCCACCCCCACCATTCATCACAGAATGGTAGCCAGAGGCCTGGAAAATGGAAATGGAACAGAGATGGAACCATTCACTGCATGTCCTCTCTGCTCCCGTGTGGAGCATCTTTAGACCCACCATAATGGGAGGGACAGAGAAGATTGATGTGTTTATCATGTTAAACAAAAATTGACATGGCTTCACTAAACATCTTCTTTCAAACCCAAACATAAATTATTTCATAATAGGCATTGAAGGTGCCTTCTGGTGACTCTTCTGGTGAAATTGTAGAGTAAGGACTGTTGTTGAGGCTGTCTAAATACCATACATTATAGATCATTGATTTCTTTCTCCAAGCATGTATTGGTGTCATTCATAGTTACTCAATAACAGTATTATAGTGACTGGCTTGTGAAAACCTCATGGGAAGATTCATCAGTCCATATAAACCATATCGCCAGAGCTTTAGCTGCAAGTGCTAAAGCCTTTGGCTTTGCAGAGGCTTCCTCAGCTATCTTCCCTGCCCAGTGGGGCCTCAGAGCACAGTTCGTCTGAGTCCCCTGGCCTGGGCTCTTCGTTGCTGTTCAGAGTGGGGCCAAGCCGAGATCAGGTGGTTTTGGTTGGCCGGCCTCTGCTGCTTCCGTCTGAGGGAGAATGGTAGAAAGCAGAATAGCAGCAACTGCTTCCTCCCTGACCTTTCTGCTCCTTCCCTCTGCCCTCCTGTTGCCTTTCCAAGGATTTGAGTCTGGTTCTTTAAAACAAACAAACAAACAAATAAAAAGCAAAAGACAACGACCAGTGGAACAGTTTGGAAGGCAACTGAAAGGAGAGTATAGGCTGCCCTGTAATCAGAAGCCACTTGAACAACCTTTCATGGTCGTCTTGCTCTCACTCCTTCAGGATCTTTTGCATTTAACCGGACACCCCCAATTTGTTCACATTTTTTCTTACTAATCAGTATTTTTTTTTATTTTTTACTGATTAGTAATTTAAAAGGTGCCGAAAACAAAAACTCTCGTCTAGGTTCCCCTTCAGAGTCTTCCTACCATATAGGGAAAAGTTCTAAATGTGGAAGTTTCGTGCGTGTCCTGCCGGTTTTTTAAAAATCGTTCAAGTGAAGCAAATCTGAAACTGCTGGTGAGTGCCAGCGCTGCAAGTGCCAGGGGTTGAGCTAAGTGCCACGGAGGCAGGACTCTCACTCCAGGTCTGTGACCTTGAATGGTGTTCCCAGAGACAAACAATTCTTACTGGGCCAGAAAGATAAGTACATTGGGTAGGGTGTTTGCCTTGCACAGGGATGACCAGATTTGATCCCCAGCACCACCTGTGGTCTCTAGGCAGTGCTGGTAAAACATTAAAAACAAAAACATCAAAAATTTAAAAAAATTGGGGGGATATACTTTAGAGTGCACAGGGTTATTCCTGCCTCTGTGCTCAGGAACTACTCCTGGAAAGTGTGGGGATCACATGGGTTGCCGGTGATTGAACCTTGATCAGCTGCATGCAAAGAAAGTGCCCTACTTTTGCTGTACTATCGTTCTGGCCCCTAAACTTTTTGAAAAAGAAAAATTTTGGTGGGGGATTAGCAGTCACTCTCAATCAGTGATGCTCCGGAGACGAGATATTCAGACCTTGAGTTCTGGTTGCAGAACAGGCTGTCCAGCCCATTGTATCTTATCCCTGGCCAGGAATCAGTTCTTGACAATGATAATGCACACAGAGTCGTCCCTAGCAGTTTCCGGGTTGTGATGTATACCGAGCATTTGAAGTTGGTCAGCTTACGGTCAGCATGGTAGATACTACTATGGGTAGGGCACTTGTTTTGCATGCTGCCAATTTGAGTTTGATCCTTGGTATCCCATATGGTCCCCTGAGCACCAACAAGAGTGATTCCTGAATGCAGAGCCAGGAGTAACCCCAAGCGCTACAGGGCGTGACCCAAAAAACCCAAGCAAATAAAAAGAACACTTTGGGACTTGAGAGATAGTCTAACAGGGGTCCTCAAACTTTTTAAACAGGGGGCCAGTTCACTGTCCCTCAGACCACTGGAGGGTCTGACTATAGTAAAAACAAAACTTACGAACAAATTCTTATGCACACTGCATAGATCTTATTTTGCAATGAAGAAACAAAACAGATACAAATACAATATGTGGCCCTCGGGCCATAGTTTGAGGACCACTGGTAGCAGGTAGGATGTTTCTCTTACATGTGGCCAATCTAGTTTCAGTCCCCAGCATCCCATATGATTCCCTAAACATTACCAGGAGTGCACAGCCAAGAGTAACACTACCATGTGTGGTACACTTCTCTCCCCCTCCCCCCCCAAAAAAAGATATTGGTCAGTTCTGCACTAGTCAGGGCTCTTAGTCATGGAAGTAGTGGTTTGTGCTTGCAGGCCTTCGAAGCTTAAAGTGCCTTCACCATGACCTCAGTTGCCGTCTCTCAGCTTTCTCTAGGAAATGATGGCAATGACTTGGCAGGTTGTTTCTCTGGGTCCTGGCACCAGTTGTTCAGATTTGAAGTGGGAGCAGCTGCTGAGGCTTTACTTGCTTCTCCCAGAGAAATGTTTGCCAGGTTGGATATTGGCAGTAACCATGTGCAGGATTTTAGTGAATCTCATTTTTTTTTTTGTTGTTTTTTTTGTTTTTTTGGGTCACACCCGGCGTGCTCAGGGGTTACTCCTGGCTGTCTGCTCAGAAATAGCTCCCGGCAGGCACGGGGGACCATATGGGACACCGGGATTCGAACCAACCACCTTTGGTCCTGGATTGGCTGCTTGCAAGGCAAACGCCGCTGTGCTATCTCTCCGGGCCCGTGAATCTCATTTTTTAAAAATTATATTGAAACATTTGTGTTGTACAAAGTTCTTCATAGTTGGGTTCAGACATACAATGAATCAGGGCCAATCCCACCACCACTTTCAACCTCCTTCCACCACGTTTTCAGAGTGTATCCCAACAACACCCATTGCCCCCAGCCTGCCAGTATAACTGGCTCTTTTACAGTTGAGATGGTTAGAGTTTGGGTCTCTTGATTCCATTGTTGTTGACTTTGGCTTGGATATTTAGTTCTGTCCTTTTTTTTTTTTTTTCCTCAACCAATGAACCTGAGACCGCTTGGCCCCCGGCTCCCATCCTTTCATATTGGTGTTTTTCTTCTTCCACTCAGTTTCCTTTTTGCTATACTCTGGGGAAGGGTGTTTGAGACAACTCCCTTTTGGACCATCTCATTTCTTCATGCAATTTTTCTAAATACCACATATAAGTGATATCATTCTGTATTTACCCTTCTACCTAGATGTCCAACAACAGACGAGTGGATCATGAAGATGTACATATATACAATGGAATACTACATAGCTATAAGGAATGATGCAATCATGCAGTTTGCAGCAACATGGATGGAACTTGAAGATGTTATGTGAATCACATTTTTACTCCCCTCAGAATTATTTTTTTTTTGAAGTTAATTTCCAACTAACTGCACTTTTTTTTTCTTTTCATTTTGGTTTTTTGGGCCACACCTGGCAGTGCTCTGGGGTTACTCCTGGCTCTGTGCTTAGAAATCACGCCTGGCAGACTTGGGGAATCATATGGGATGCTGGGGGATTAAACCCTGGTCACCTGCGTGCAAGGCAAGCACCCTACTCGTGTACTACCTACTACTCTGATCTGAACTGACCAATTTCAAATGCTGAATATACATCGACTTAAATCTGCACTTAGAGATCACTCTTGTTGGGACTTGAGCCCAGGTCACCACAGGGCAAAATCCTCTATCTGCTGTCCTATTGTTCACGTTTTGTTGATTGTTTGAGGTAGGAAGGTAAATCAGTTCCTTTCTTCTTGGGTCTGTAGTAACTGTTTTGAGCTCCAGTTTCTCTCTTCTGCACTGTAATTCTAATTCAACATAATTCTCACTCTAGAAACATTGCATACACATTTTTCCCTTCTAGTCAGTTGGTGCTTCCTTTGCCTGCCCACCACCCCATAAAAGGCCATTTCTTCCTCCCCACCGGGAAACCCCTCTGCTGCCTTCATAGTGCCTCTGCCAGTTGTGTGACTGGACAGTCCAGAGTTGGCCTTTTGAACATTGCAGGAAATCCCCTCACCAGGCCTAAGGAAATTCACTATCACGGTCACTTTCATGTTAATTTTGTAGCCTGCTACTTTGCTATATACAAATTTATTGTTTCTAAAAGCCTTTTGATAAGAGTCTTTAAAATTTTCTGAATATAGTATCATAATATCTGTGAACACTGAGAGCTTGACTTCATTCTTTCCTAACTGGATGCCCTTGATATCTTTTTTTTTTTTTTTTGTGGTTTTTGGGTCACACCTGGCAGTGCTCAGGGACTATTCCTGGCTCCAGGTTCAGAAATTGCTCCTGGCAGGCACGGGGGACCATATGGGGCACCGGGATTTGAACCAATGACCTCCTGCATGAAAGGCAAACGCCTTACCTCCATGCTATCTCTCCGGCTCCCCTTGATATCTTTTTCTTGTCAGGTTGCTATGGCAAGTGCACCCAGTACTATGCTGAATAGGAGTGGCAAGAGGGGACAGCCTTGTCTCGTGCCAGATCTTAGAAGGTTTATAGCTTTCCCCCATTGAGTATAATATTTACTATGGGCTTATGGTAAAATGGCCTTGAGCATATTGATAAGAATTTCTTCCATTCCATTCCTTCCATTCTCTGCATCTATTGAGATGGTCATATGATTTTCATTTTTCCTTTTGATAAAAGTATATTACGTTGACTTATACTTGCTTATGTCAAACCATCCTTGTATTTCTAGAATGAATTCTACTTGGTCATGGTGTATGACCATCTTGATGACGTGTTGGATCATATTTGCTAGGATTTTGTTGAGGATCTTTGCATCTGTATTCATCAAGGATATTGGCCCATAGTTCTATATTTTTGTGCATCTCTGTCTGCTTTTGGTACAAGGTAATGTTACCTAATAGAAACTTTGGAGTGTTTCTGTTTCTTCAGTTTCCTGGAAGAGCCTGAAAAGTACTGGCAGTAGGTCCTCTTTAAAGATTTGAAAAAATTCACTAGGGAGTCCATTTGGGCCTGGGCTTTTGTTATTGGGAAGACTTTTGATTACTATTTTCATTTCCCCAATAGTGATAAGTTTGTTCAGATATTTCAGATCATCTTGGTTCAACCTTAGGAGATTATAAGTCCAAGAACTTACCCATTTCTTCCAGGTTTTCTTGTTTTGTGTGGCATAAAGTTTCTCAAAGTAATCTCTGATTACCCTTTCAATTTCTGCAGTGTCAGGCCCCTTCTTTGTTTCTAATGAATGTTTGCAAAGTTATACATTTTCCTCTTAGTACCGATTTTGCTGTGTCCAACACATTCTGATATTTTGTGTCTTCATTCTTATTTGTGTCCAAGAATTTTTTTATTTTCTCTTTAATTTAATCTTTGACCTTCTGGTTGTTCAGTAGTGAGCTGTGTAATTTCCAGGTGCTAATGTTTTTCTCTCTGTCTGTTTGTAATTCACTTCTAATTTCAGTGCATAATGATCTGAGACAGTGGTTGCTACAGAGAAATCCTGCTTTTTAAAAGTTTGTGTGGGCCCCCACCGAACTTTCGCCCAATTCTCTTTCTCTCCCTCCCTTCCTTCTTCGTCCTCCCCGCCCCTGCCCCACCCCTCCTCCTAAAAAAAGAGAAAAGAAAGTGTGTGTGGGGGGCTTCCCAGCAATGCTCAGGGAATCCAGGCATCACTCCTGTTGGAACTCAGCTGTACTGTACGACTTATTGCTCAGGTGCCTGGGGCCACTGGGGCCACACCTGGGGTGGAGGGTATGTGGCTGAAAGTGATGTGATGCCAGGTTTGAACTCAGGATCTGGTATGAGCAGGGCCTATGTTCCTCTCTCTCCTGCCGAGAAATCCTGCTTTGTGCTTTTATGATTTCTTAAAATAATAGGGCGAAGCTTCGCCTCTCATAGACCCAGAAAAGCAAAGAGAACTAGGTTAGACAGAACTTCCCACAATCTTTGTGCTGACAGCACCCACTCTCCTGGCTGAGTCAGCATCAGAAAGAGCTTGGGGCCCACACATGTCCCTTGCCAGTCACCAGCCAGATGAGTGCATCATCTTCCTCTGGTGAAGCTGGAGTGTGTGTATCGGTGTATGTTTGTGTGTGTGTGTGTGTGTGAGAGAGAGAGAGAGAGAGAGAGAGAGAGAGAGAGAGAGAGAGAGAGAGAGAGAGAGAGACATATATGTGTATATAGATGTAATACAGGAGTAAAAGAGAAAGAAATGCCACACAAGGGAGGAACTTTCTATAGGGGTAAGTCCTAGAATTATGTTTTTAGCACCTGCAAGTTGCATGGCCTTTGCTAAGGCTCAAAAACAGAGAATGTTCCTTAATACTTTACCTTTCCAGTGCACTTAAATTTATTGCCTCAGCTAGGAGTATGGTTAGGAGGAACTAGGGTTTTGGTTAGGGTGTTTTTTTTTTAAAGTATACTATATTATTTCAACTCTAAGTTGTAACTTTTGTTCATCTTGAAATGAATTTAGGGACTTATGATCACCAGTTGTTTTCAAAACTAATACTTCTCACACAGTTACTATTACAAGTTTTGTTTCACATATACAGACTTGGTGTGTTTGGGTACAGAGGTGACCCTGATCTGTTATGATAATCAGTGGTAGGTCTTGGCCATCTGGGCTGAGATAGTTCCACTGCATCGTTTCTCCTCCGGTGGTGGAGTACAGTGTGTTGTGCTAGTCAGGTTATATCCAGGAGCAAGTTTCACTTGAGATAAAGCACTAAGAGTGAACCCAGAACCTCACACATGCACAGCAAGTACTTTACCACCAAACTCTATCTCCACCCCTTTCCAGGTACCATTTTAACCATCTACAAAAATAAGCTTCAAAGGGGTGGTTGGAGGTGAAATCAGAGTGATAGTTAGCTGTTCTGGGGTCAAGGGGGTGATGGGCAGCTATCCTGAAGCTGGAGTGATGCATAGCAGTCCTGGAACCGTCCTCAGTTGCTCTGTGCAGACCCTCAACTTGGGGAGAAGCGTGGGAGCTTTTTCCAGTGTCCTTAGCCTTTAGATAGTTCTTCTCTATAGACCTCTGTCAGGCTTCACACAGTAGGTCTTCATGCTTGAACTGTCCCTGCTCCCACCCTTACCAGCCCTGGCTGAGGAGAAAGGCTCCACTTTGTACCTGGACCGGAATGAAAGTCTGGTCTCCTTTGTAAGGGGGGTCAAGGAGGAAGGGCCTTGCTTCCAGCTGTCCCTGCAGCTTGTTTTCTTTGTGGATCATGTCTCTTCATCTTCTGCAGACGACTCAGGCCAGGGACCAACTTCCTGTCCTTGGCCCTTGCCAGGTGCCTCCTGGTTTGTGTTACAGCTGCGAGTTTGCTCAGGGAGCTCCTGAGTTCTTCTGACCAGCATGGACAGGAAGAGCCTGGTTCTCTCTCAGTGTTGCTCTCTACTCATGGGCCACATTTGGCTGAATAAACCTCTTGGTTACTGGGAAAATAATTCAAATGGTGGATCATGAGTGGGGCCCCAAGTTTGGTCCTTGGCACAGCTTAGATGCCCACACCTCCATCCAAACAATGCTGGGGGTAACACTGGTGGGCTCTGAGCACTGAGCACTGTGTTCTATGGCAGTCATAACTGTGTCATG
Organism: Suncus etruscus; assembly: GCF_024139225.1. Lineage (NCBI taxonomy): Eukaryota > Metazoa > Chordata > Mammalia > Eulipotyphla > Soricidae > Suncus > Suncus etruscus. Next base: position 12,732,895 of record NC_064856.1, on the reverse strand, counting down.
AGTGACCATAGAGGCCTGCACTACTTGCAGTACTGGTGTGTCTTCCCCCCACTTCTTTTGAAAAGCACATTTGCTGGAACCAGGCCTTGTACCTCATGCACTGCCTCGGAGCTTGGAGGGCTCCTTCCTGAGCCTTGGCTCTGGCCTCATTTTCAGCAGGGAAGTGCCGACCTCTCTGCTTGGCCAGAGTTGAACTCAGATCCTGACTGTTCACTGTCTGTGTGTCACCTGCCCACCCCTCACCCTCTGCACACACACAGAATCTCTGAGTGCTGGTGCACTGCAGGGCAGGGAATGCATGTGTGCAGTGAACACCGTACAGAATGAAGATGGAGTTTTCCTCATCTTTAGGAAGCCATTCTGCTCCTACCATGTGCTATTTGATCAGGAGTTAGGTTGGGCTCTGTCACAGGGTTAGTGTACATGGGCCCCATGTTATGACAGTTTCTGGCTCTGCACTGATTTGGGGCTGGGGCGGACCCCTCCCCAAACACCCCAAGGGGTGTTTCCACTTAGACTTCAGCACCAGATTCCAGGCAGTGGCAACGCCTGCTCTCCACCAGCACTTCTGCTGGAGCACCCATCTGCTCCTTAGCAAAGCAACTCCTACCATCTCCAGTTTCCATTTCCCATTTGGTCAAAATCTGAATAGTCTAGAGACTCTGGAGATGGCTCAGAGGACTCATGCTTTGCGTTTGAGAGATCCAGGTTCAAACCCTAGCATACTGCACACACAGTAATCCAAACACCACAAAGCTATTTCAGACCAACTGTTAGTTAATCTCTGCCTTCCTCAGGTATTGATGTTGTTTGGGCTGATTAGGTTGGGGTGTCGATGTGGTCTCCCACTTTGAAATGCATTGAGCAGAACTGTGTGCCTATGTCTTCTGAGTGATGTGTAGGGCCATGATGGATGCTTACCCACAGCTTTTTGTTGGTGAGATATGGTTGACCAGACGACCTTGTCCCTCCTGGGGTCCTGCATGGGAGTTTTAAGAATCTTCATTACAGCCACTAGAATAGGATGACATAGGCCTCTAGAGAAGCTGGAGAAGCCGGTGTTCAACAGGAGTCACAGCTGTTCGTTCCTTCCTCTTCTCAGGGACTTTATCCTTTGGTATCTTCATTTCTGGAATTCCCTATGAGGAAGAGGTTTCCCAGTGGTTTGTTTGGCTTCTGGGAAGCTGGTACAGCAAAATAAAGATGGTTTGGAAGCTCTGCTCTCTTGACATGTGATTTCTCATCTCTGCCTCTGTTGTTTTGTTGGTGACATGGGAATGGTTTGGTGAGGAGGATTGTAACACATTGACATCGGCGCCGCAATTTGTGTTAACTAAGCCCCATCTTAGCATGAATTCTTAGATGGTTCAACTCTGGATTTTGTTTGTCCAGATCCTGACTTGGAGCAGAGGCATTGCCCACCAGTTAGCTAGTCAGTCTTGCTGCCTTTCCCCCAAACAACTTTTCCAGTTATCTGATTCTCTAATACCAGCTGCCATCCCAGATTTTCCTTTAGTTCTTAGATTTAGTTCAAGACCCTCAGTTCTGTAAATGCTGGTGGGTGAATTGAAGAAGGATTACAGTCTATGAAAAGGATTGTAATCTATGTAACTTGTCAATGTTTGCACCTGATATTCTGAGTCTAGGAGGAAATGCACGAGAAGCTGGAAACATTTGCCAGGAGAGGACAGAATAGACCATGCTAGGCTGGTAGATGAAGTTCTGTCTATACTCTACTTGAAGTTGGGGGAGAACGCCCCCAAAGTCAGGCGAGGAAGGGGATTTGACTGCCCCAGCTTCTCTGAAGCCACGAAAGGATGCAGGAAGCCCTGCCTGGCCAATCTCTTTAGGGCTGACATCTGGAGTAGGCGCGACTAACTGCTGGCTGCTAACTCGACTCATGTTATAACTCCGTGATGCTCATGTTACAACTGCCCTTTTTCACAGGGATGCTGGAAGATGGAAAGAAATTCGATTCTTCCCGGGACAGAAACAAGCCCTTTAAGTTTATGCTAGGCAAGCAGGAAGTGATCCGAGGCTGGGAAGAAGGGGTTGCCCAGGTATGCTCTCATTTGTTTCTACCTTAAGTCTACCTTTGTAAGTGATATTTATTCCTGTGGTTCAAGGATTTTATTTTATTTTTTTGTTTGTTTTGTTTTGGGGCCATACTACAAGGAGCAGTGCTCAGGGCTCACTCCGGGCTCTGCACTCAGGGATCATGCCTGGCAGGGTGGAGGGAACCACATGGTATGCTAGGGATCAATCTTAGATTGGCCTCATGCAAGGCAAGCTTTACCTGCTGTACTTTCTAGCTTTCTGATTCAAAGATTTTAAGTGTTAAGTGTTAAGGGGTCACTTTAGTGTCTCAGCATACACACAGCATGTGCCAGGCCCTTGGCTTCATCTTTGGCACTGCATGGTCGCCCGAATCCCCTGTGCCCTAAGCAGTGCCAGTTGGGGCTGTGATGGCACTTGAGTACACGTGTGCCGGACCCAATAACTGTACCTCCTAGACGAGCATCACCAGAAGGGACCCCTTGCTCCCCTTAGCCTCTCTGCATGTTTGTTTCCCTGTCTTTTTGTTTTTATGATGTAAGGTAACTTTTATTTCTCTATTTCTAATCTGGGAGCAGGTAGGGGAAGAGGGTTAGGTCATACCTGGTCATGCTCAGGAGAGATCCTGTGTGGTATTCAGGGGACCATATGTGCTGCTAGGGTTTGGTGAATGCAAGGCAAACACCTGTATTCTCTGGCCCTTTCTAGTTTTCCCACCAGTAATTCCTGTTCTGGTATCTTTAATTTTAGAATTTCTTTTTTTTTTTTTTTTTTTTTTTTGGTTTTTGGGCCACACCCGTTTGATGCTCAGGGGTTACTCCTGGCTATGTGCTCAGAAATCGCCCCTGGCTTGGGGGGACCATATGGGACGCCGGGGGATCGAACCGTGGTCCTTCCTTGGCTAGCGCTTGCAAGGCAGACACCTTACCTCCAGCGCCACCTACCCGGCCCCAATTTTAGAATTTCTTTAAGCATATACTGTGAGCACTTTTTCTTTTAGACATGTTCTATACTTAGACATTGTTCTATACTTTTCTTTTTCACTGACCTGTCTTTGACATGACATGCTGGTATACACAAGAGTGGGAAAACCTTATAGCTCTATTGTATTCCCTCAGGTGGCTGTGTTGAGTTTATCATTTGTCCTGTTTCTTGTCTTTAGCCATTTGAGTCATTACCACATCTGACTACTGTGAGCACTTCAGTGGCAGGTCGTGTGTGGACTTTGTTTTACATTTGTTGAAGTGTTGCTGTTGGCAGTCTCGGATGTGGTGTGCTTTTCTGGGGACCAGAGTGTTAGTTGCCAGCAAGGGACTGTGAACGTGTCTGTCTCCTTGGGTCCCACTAGCACTGATATGAAACATTTGGGTTCAGGGGAGTATGACAAAGGAAAAATACAGCCTCAGTGTAGCTTCATCTATGTTTGTTCCATTGGCATACCTGCACAGCATATGCAGAGGAAAGTTATTTTGTTTGTCTTGACAGTTTCCTTATCTCTCCCTTTTCCTGCTGTAGACAGTTTTTTCTTTTAATGGTTTGAGATTCCCGGTACTCATTAGGAGGTACAGGATTTTCAGATTATCACTTGGATTCTTTCCATCAAGCCGGAAATTCTGTTCTTGGCACTCACCAGATAAAGTGAGTTTGCTGTGGCCTGGGACCTGGCACTTAACTTAGGCCCTGTCTGATGGCATTAGTTTATTTCCTTCTCTCCAAAGAGAATTGGAGGTTTAATGGAAAGAGAGAAAGACTCATTCTTTTTTCAGGTGTCGTTGCAGCACTGATTCACTGATTTATCTCCACATAAGTGGTTTTGCTTTAGAAACTTTAAGCCAGGTGTCTCAATTTCTGTCCCTGCAGGGGCAGAGGATTGGCTGTGCACAGGGAGATTTTGTGGCTCGCTTCCCTTTGGAATCTTTGCCAGCTTTGCCTTTCTGTTCAGTCCATTCCTACCTCTCACGTCTAGCTGGCTCTGTGCACCCTTAGCCCACCCCCCATCTCTCATGCCAGCTATTGTCCACACCACGGCTCTTCCCAGAATGTTCCTGTACTGGAACAATGACTATGTTGTGTGTTCCAAGAGCTGTAGCTGCTACCGCTATAGTATTATCAGCCGATGTCACATCCCAGGCTGGCCAAGTATGACACTTGGGAAGATGCCCAGGCTCCCCTTGCACCCTGTGTGCTTTGGTGTCAGCCACAGCCTTGGCGCCTGGGAGGAGTCTCAGGCCTACATAGAACCTTGTTATTTCCCCACAACACTGGGCACCCCACAGGTCATTCATGTTCATGGGCTATTCCTTGTGCATTGATCCTGACCCCCTAGAACAGCATTTAAACGTCTTCATGTGAAGCTTCTCCACCTCCCCAACCCTAGTACCAGGGACTGAATCCAGCATTTCATAAATGCAAGGTCTGTGCTATATTGCTGAGCCATGTCGCTGGTCCCTTTACTATTGTTTTGATTTTGTGTGTTTATTGGTAAACATTCATGCCACAGGTGCATTTTTGGTCACTTGTCCACCCTACCCACCTCAAATGCTGTATCTTGGACATTTTTCCAAGTACATGAAAAGTTAAAGTCCCATTCCAGCGCCTGGCTAGCACATCTGTAGTCCACCTGTGTACCCACTATCTCCATAAAAGGACATGTGGGTCCTTGAAGTGGAATTGCCAGGAAAATCATTGGATCGTTTTTGATTTTGGTAGATTAAGGCTTTGAGTTCTATCAGTCCACATGTCCCATTTTCTGAAAGGAGTGTGGAGGCAGCAAAGCTGCCAGTAGCAGTAGAAGCTTTGTGAGAGCTTGTGGCTTCTCTGTCCCTGTCTCCTTGTCTTATCAGAGACCAGGATTGAGTACACAGACAGCAGCGACAGGTGCAAGGCTGGCACAAAGCACTGTCTGCTTGCTCACTGTTCAGAAAACAGATAGTGGGGCTTTGCCTTTGATTCCAACAAATGGAGAAAATACTTATCCTAAAAAGTGAATTTTGGGGGCCAGAGCTATGGCGCAACATAGGACATTTGCCTTGCACGCACTAACCTAGGACAGACCTCAGTTTGACCCCCTGGATTCCCATGTGGTCCCCCAAGCCAGGAGCGATTTCTGAGCATGTAGCCAGGAGTAACCCTTAGCGCGTCACAAGTGTGGCTCAAAAAACAAAAAAAAAAAGTGAATTTTGACCCTGACTATTGTATTCTCTTTCCTGTGGAAAACCATTGGTGTTATTTATGCCCTTCCAGCAATATTTTCACTTTACACAGGTGGGTACAGAATACATATGCGTAAATATCGCCATCTTTTAAAACACACGTGTTTGCTGTTGTATTTCAGGAAATCTTGGCCTTGAAAGTTCTTTCTTTTCTTTTTAATTTCTTCTTTTTTTCCTTTTGAGTCATACCCCAGCAGTTCTTGGGGATGGGCCATATGGATTGAACTCAGGTTGGCCATACATCTGCAAAGCAAGTGACTTACCTGCTGTACTGTCTGGCCTCATTTTTTATATTCATAATAGTGTTGAAAGTAAAGAAGTATAGTTGCCCCAAATAGTCCCTTTGAGCAAAAATGGCACTTTTTAAGAGCTTAGATGACATTTACGTGTCCTTTGAGTGACAGGCCACTGAGACATACCAGGCAGTGATGCTTTTCAAATATTGGCTGCCTGAAGTGTGGGGTCTCAGCTTACAGTTCCACATAAGAAATTAGACAGATGGGCCGGAGAGATAGCATGAAGGTAAGGCGTTTGCCTTCCATGCAGAAGGTCAGTGGTTCAAATCCCAGCATCCCAGATGGTCTCCTGAGCCTGCCAGGAGCTATTTCTGAGCATAGAGCCAGGAGTAACCCCTGAGCACTGTCGGGTGTGACCCAAAAACCAAAAAAGAAAGAAAGAAAGAAATTAGACAGAGTCGTGGGAAAATTTGCATTTCAGCCAGGAGGTGTTGAGCAATTTCTTGCATCTTACTGAGCCAGCTTAGTTTCTCATCTCTGCTACTTTTTCTGCCACTTCTTTTGTTTTGTTTTGGTTTTGTGGGCCACACCTGATGATGCTCAGGAGTTACTCCTGGCTATGCACTCAGAAATCGCTCCTGGCTTGGGGGACCATATGGGATGCTGGGGGATCTAACCGTGGTCGGTCTTGGGTCAGCCTTGTGCAAGGCAAGCACCTTACCGCTGAGCCAGAGTTTAACATAAATTGCCTGTTGGTCAGGGTTGGTAATTAAGGGTATTTGTGCTAATTAACTCAGAAAAGGTGAAAGGAAAAAATAAAGTGATTTTGCAAGTTTTACTACAGAGTCAGGTTAGTCCTGAGCATCTCAGTTATTCTGGGAGCCAGGGAGGATTTGGCCCCACTCTGGTGTGACCAGTGACCTGTCTGGCCCCTTGGAGCCAGATGCAAGGACCAGCCTGCTGCCCTGCTGTCCACACAGACTTGGCAAGGTCATGGGTACAGGGCCTGGCTAAGGCCCCCAGGTGGACTCTGTGGCTCGTGGAGGCTGTTGGGTGTGTGTGCTACTGATGGTCTTTCATTCTTCCCACAGATGAGTGTGGGTCAGAGAGCCAAACTGATTATCTCCCCAGACTACGCCTATGGTCATACTGGACACCCAGGCATCATCCCACCCAACGCTACTCTCTTCTTTGATGTGGAACTTCTAAAGCTGGAATGACAGGAATGGCTTCCCCCTGCGCTCCCCATTCTTGGGTAAGAAAGTGGCACACCCGTCTCTCCCTCTCCCTGTCTTGCTCCTTCTCCCTCCCTCTCTCCCTCTTCTCTGCCTTCTTCTGTCTAGTCTCCTTCTGTCTCAGTATTAACAGTCTGGTCATCTCTGAGTGATGCTGGTCTTTTCCAGTGGTATCATTCGGTAGTTTGGTCATAGCTCCTCACAGCATCAGTGTAGCCTCACACCAAGAAGGCTCCTTAGGCATCACTGGAGTGCTCACTGTTACCAAGATGTTGGGCTGTGCATGACTGCTTTTTTTGTTCGTTATTGTTTCTGAGCTGCATTTAGCAGTGCTTGGGGGCTGTTCTGTGCTGGGATGGCGTTGGCATGCTTGTTGCGAAGCATGCACTCCTCCCCTCTGAGCTCTCTCTCTGGTCCCCTTGATGCTTAGTGGGTCTTTTTGTTTTGGGCCATTCCTGAGTTTGTGCTTAGGGATCACTTCCGTGGGCTCAGAGGACCAGATAGGATGGCAGGGATGGAACCCAGGTTGGCTGTGGGCAAAGCAAGCACTTTGCTATTCTGTCACTGTAGCACATGCATGCTCAAGGATCACTGGGGGGGGGGGGTAGGGTGTGTGGATCATATGTGGGATCGAACCCAGGTTATCTATGTACAGGCAATCCACTGTACTATCCACTGAACTATTGCATCAGCCATATTGCTTATATTATGCTTGTTTATTGGTTGGTTCTATTTTTGTTGTTTGTAACTGAATATATAGTGCCAAGTTTGTGGGCCAACGTTTTAAGAAGTAAGACTGGGGGCCGGAGAGATAGCACAGCAGTAAGGCATTTGCCTTGCATGCAGAAGGATGGTGGTTCGAATTCCAGCATCCTATATGGTCCCCTGAGCCTACAGGGGTGATTTCTGAGCATAGAGCCAGAAGTAGCCCCTAAGCACTGCTGGGTGTGACCCAAAAACCAAAAAAAAAAAGAAAAGAAAAGAAGTGAGACTGTTGTGGTCCAGACTCAGAACACTTGAGCCAGCAAGCTTGTTCCTTGTGGAGTGAAAGTTGAGTCAGAGATGGGTTTTTCAGTGTAAACAACAACAAAAGTCCAGTTCTATGAAGGCGTATAGGGTCCTGGGCCTCCCTCCCTCTGAAACAGATGCAAACAGCCCCAGAGAGAAGGGCTTCCTTTATATCCTGTATCCTCATGGCCTTTGGGTGGCGCTAGAACCCTCAAATGCCTGCGTGTTGGTTGGACCACTTCTCTGCTTTCCTCTTCCTTCTCTGGGACAAATGGGTCGCAGCTTGGGGAGGAGACAGCTTGTTTCAAAACATTATTGTGGGCTGTTCTGGTGTAACCTTGTGCCTTTTGGGGAGGGGCTGTAGAATTTGGGGCCACACCCACAAGGTGGCGGAGATCCAACCCAAGTGGGCCCGAGTGCAAATCACATGCACTCTAGCCTTTGGAGTATCACCTTAGCCCCTTTGACTTGTTCATTCTTTCCTCAGTAGTTTGAGGAGACTAGTAGGTCAAAGGCCTGGGCAGGTTTGATGACCCATGTCCTTTCTGCCAGAAAGAATCCCCAGAGCTCACAGCCTCTGTCTGCTCCTGCACAAACCTTACTTTTTTTTTTTTTTTTTTTTTTGGTTTTTGGGCCACACCCGTTTGACGCTCAGGGGTTACTCCTGGCTATGCGCTCAGAAGTCACTCCTGGCTTGGGGGACCATATGGGACACCGGGGGATCGAACCTCGGTCCGGTCCGTCCTAGGCTAGCGCTGGCAAGGCAGACACCTTACCTTTAGCGCCACCGCCCGGCCCCCACAAACCTTACTTATTGCTCTTTGAGAACAGTGTCACTTAACAGAGACCTGTCCAAGAGCCTATAGTTGTCCTGATGTGAAAACAGACTTTCTGTGAATGGGTAGAAAGAAGGGAGGGGAAGAGAAGTGCTGAAGGACTGAGTTCCCTCAGCACCCTCTGTGTACTCTGCCAAAGAGAAGTTCAGTACTTGCTGCAGGGGATCTTGAAGGAAGCCCCAAGGACACACCCCAAGGTTGCCAGTTCTTATAAATGAAAGAATACTGCTGTAGGTATGGAACTCAGGGCCTCACACTCTGATGCTTAGCCACTCCCGCAACACTTTTCTTTTTTTTTTTTTTTTTTTTTTTTTTGTGGTTTTTGGGTCACACCCGGCAGTGCTCAGGGGTTATTCCTGGCTCCAGGCTCAGAAATTGCTCCTGGCAGGCACGGGAGGACCATATATGGGACGCCGGGATTCGAACCGATGACCTCCTGCATGAGAGGCAAACGCCTTACCTCCATGCTATCTCTCCGGCCCCCGCAACACTTTTCTACTTGTTTTTTTTTATTGCAGCAGAAATTTAGCCAAGCCACTGGATCTGCAGCTAGAGCAGAAAGGAATTAGTTTCAGTCCAACTTGGTTGGTTAGGATGGGGAGCTAGTGTGGCCCGTAGCTGTCCCTGCCATAGATAGAGAACTGTCCAGGTTGCTGGGGTTTATAAACTCACCAACTTCTCGTCCCCAACAGATGTGCCGTGGAGGGATCTGGCACCTCCCAACGCCAGCAGGCGGATCCACACGGAGCTTTTCCTGACGTCCCACTCCACTCTGTAGAAACATCTTCCCCGACTGAATGTTCTATCACCTGGCTTTGCTCTTCCCCTTTCTCCTCGTATGTGTGTTGACCAACTATATGCCATAAACCTCAAGTTAGTTGTTTTATTCTGTTTTCATTTTGGGGTGAAGATTCAGTTTCGGTCTTTTGAAATAGGTTTCCAATGAAGTATTAGTCGAGTATTAACAGCACAAGCAATGGGTTAACTTCAGAATGGGAATTGGTGTGGGTGGGAGGAGTGCAAGAATTTTTATTTTATTTTTTTTTGATGAAATTTTTATTATATATTAAACATTCTTGCTGCTGCGCTGCAAAGCCATAGCAGATTTGAGGCGCTCTTGAGGGCGGAAATATTCTCTGAGTTGAGAGAAGTCCTTGGGTTGAATGAACAGCCCTACCTAAAATGAAGTGGGGAGAGCCTTTGCCTTCACTGCCTGCCCCACCCTCCCCTTAATATCCTTTGCCTTCGAAAGCAGATTGTTTTCACGACAATGATGGACACTACAGGTATCCTCTGGGCCTCTCAGGACCCCTGAAGCCTTCTCTGTGGCCGGGCCCTTCCCTCTGTCCCTCCCTTCCCCCTTCCTGTGGTTTTTCTAATGGATATTCAGGACTTTTTGTAATCTAGTTATCCAAACTACACTTCCTAAATTTTAAGAACTTCAACGGAAAGTTTAAATTGAAGGTGCTGTTTCTCACCACCAGTGAAAGCCCCGTCGTCACGACCAACCCTCAAGTGTTCTCTTGGGAATGACGCTGCTCGTCGCAGCTTCGGCAACTCTGTCCTCTGATGCTCGGCTCCCTGCCCGTTTCAAAGTCCCTGGCTCTTCCTCCTCTCCCCCTCTCACCCCTTTGCTGTCTTGTGTAGTGATTTGGTGAGAGAAATTATTGCTGCCCACCCCACCTCCCCGCACTACGTATGAGTTTCAAGTTTTATTATTGCAATAAAAGTGCTTTATGCTGGCTTTTCTCAGCTCTGTGTGATGGTGGTCACTTGGTCACTTTCAGCTGGTCTTTGGGACACGGGTGGGGGGGTGGAGAGAAAGAGACAGAGAGAGAGCGAGCACGTGTGTTTGTGTTTGTGTATGTGTATTCATTCGAGGTGAAGTTTCAGAAATGAACTTGAGCAGTGAACATGCTTTCCCTTCTTTTGATCTATATGGTGGGAATGGAGGGAGGAAAGCATTAGGGAGATCAGAGAGATCGGGAGCACCCTCTTGACAATCACAGATGTTTATTAGATGCTGTGGGCTGGGGGGAGTCTGGGTCTGAGGTAATCAGGAAGTGGGAGATGTGACCACTCTCAGTGAATGATGAATCAAAGCCCAGTGGGATGGAAGCACACCATTGGGGTGCCTTGTATGAGGCATATGCCTTAATCCCTGCACAACCCCTTGACCTCATACTTTTTGTCTGTTTGTTTGTTTGTTTGTGTTTGGGGGCTACCTTTTGGGGTCATTTTGGCAAGAGTTGCAGAACTTTGACCAGACTAGTAGAAGTCAGATTCACAGATACACAGTAGGACTTCTCAGGCTAGAAGGTGAGGGAGGGAGTCCTAGGGAATTAGAGATTCCCTGTCAGACCCTCACTGCAAACTACTCCTTATAGACTATTTTAAACTCAGTCTATTATTGTATTATACTAGCCATTTGTGTGTTCCATTTTACTTTAAGAATCTTATTTCTAAAAGAAAGCAAAATAAGATTAAATCAGATGTTTGCAAGGAACATTCCTTCTTAATCAAGAAACAAAACATCAAGACCTCTAAAAATAGATGTGGTCTCCTAAGAATGAAATAGGAAACAAAACATGGGGTGGAGAGAGTACATTAGGCAGAGAGCTTGCTTTTCAAGTAGCCAACCTAGGTTTGAGATCTTTCACCATTTATATAGTCCCCCAGGAATGATCCCTGAGCATAGACCAGGAGTGTTTGGGAAGGAAGAAGGAGGAGTCACAGGAGAAGGAAAATAATAAGTGTAACAAAAATCTCATACACTATAGAAACTGCTAAGGAAAAGACAATTCAGCACAAAATAGTAAAAAGCAGGCCAGAGAGAGATAGTGAGGAGAGCTCTTGCCTTGCACGCAGCTGTCTCGGTTTCAGTTCCCCACACTACATATGGTCCCCTGCACACAGCCAGGAATGATTCTGAGCACTTTAGGGGTAAGCTCTGACCACTATCAAATATGGTTCAAGACAAGAATCCAAAGTAGTTTCCCCCCCCCCCCCCCCCTTCGGATTTTACATTGTGTCTTTCTTCATATGCCCTTGTAGACCGTTTTTCTCACCACCACATCCCTATCACCCTCACACCCAAACTGCTCACAGTATGTGGTTCTTTGTTCCAAGATGAAGGGAGACACTCCGGTCATCTTCACAGGTCACTGCTGCTCTGTTCAGCCCATGTTTTTCATTGCTCAGAAATCAGCCTTATAGCCAGCCAAAAATTGTGCTGCTCCTCTGGGGGAGACTCCTCTCTCTCTCTCTCTCTCTCTCACCCCGAGGAGCAGCACTGGGAAGCAAAGCAAAGTGACTGACGGTTCAAGGGCTGAGGGGACTGTGATGGTAACACTTTGCCCCACCAGGTGTACAGATGCTTTTCTATTCCCCTCACTGTGATAGTTGGGTCATTTTTTTCAAGATCTGTAGTTATTGTCTGTAAGATGAGAATGTTGCTGCATTGTCTGTAGCATTTAGTGCTTTAGAAAGAGTGGTTTGGTTTTTGTTTATCACTCACTTTATACAATCACTTTTATTCATCTGATATTTTATAGGATCTCTGCTTATCATTGGTCTAATGAGTTTGTGTGCTATGATGTGTCTAATACAAGCTTTTCTGGACATATGCATAGGACCAAAGCACCTTAATCCAGAAAACCATGTTCTTAGGTTTGGGAGATTATTTAACCTGTTTGTTTTGTTTTGTTTGATGGCTCTATTCTCTCCAAAATGGAAGAGTGGCATTACATTTTTGCAACTCCTTTTTAGTACCTGGATGACTAGAAGATGACTGAATTCTCAGATCTATTTCACATTTCATCTGTAACAGGATGTTGTTTTGGTTGAAATATATGAAGCAGTTCTGTTGGGCACATTTGTAAAAGAACTTTTTTTGAACAGATCGTAGAGAAGTCACTGGACTAGGATCCTAAGAGCCATTATTGATCTTAAGACTTGACTGTATTGGGGTCTATTTCATTTTATTTGATGCTCAGGAGCTACTCATGGCACAGTGCTAGATAGAGGGGACCCTGTGGTGCCAAGAATTGAACCCAGGGTTCCCGCATACAAAGCATGTGCTCAGTCCTTGAAACCATCTCCTCAGACCAAAGGTTTAGCTGTTTCAATAGTGTATTGATTGAAGACAGTTCGCTTTACTTCCACGGGTGCTGATATGCTATACTTCATTTGTGGCCTTGGCTGTAGAATTTGTGAAGAGACCACTGAGAGAAATCACGTAGACACTTTGTAAATGTCATTAGCCAAGAGAAAAACTACTGGGCCGACCACCCCTAGCTGGTCTAAGAATAGCCATCACATTCAATCTGCTGTTCAGAGTAAGGAATTTCTTTCACCAGGGAAATGAGTTTCGTCATGGATGGAGGACAGGATGCCGAGAACCTGGGGATTTGGATGGGATTTTTGAGGAAGGTTCCTGACTCATCACAAGACGTCAGATATTCCAGGATCAGAGACATAGGCTGCTGGGTAGGGCACTCTTATCACACACAACTGTCCTGGATTTGATCCAAGCTAGCCAGGAGTAATCCCTGAGTACGGAAGCAGGAGTAGGCCCAGAGCTGGTTTGGCTCCCAAACAACCAAAAAAGACATCAGACATAGTTATAGAACCATGCAGAACAGCAGCCAACCCTCTTTCATAAAATGAAAAGTCTTGGGGCCAGAGAGATAAGATACTACAGTAGGGAAGGCACTTGCCTTGCATATGCCTAATCTTTGGCATCCCATATGGTCCCCTGAGTACTGCCAGGAATGCTTCCTAAGGTAGAGTCAAGAGTGAACCCCTGGTTTTTGGTTTTTGGGTCACACCCAGCAGCGCTCAGGCAGGGGTTACTCCTGGCTCTAGGCTCAGAAATCACTCCTGGCAGGCTCAGTGGACCATATGGGATGCCGGGATTTGAACCACTGTCCTTCTGCATACAAGGCAAATGCCTTACCTCCATGCTATCTCTCCAGCTCCCCTAAAATTTTTTCTCTTCATTCCTTGAAATGAGTTCTTAGAATCAACAACAAACTTTCTCCTCTTTGGATCTAAGGGCAAAACCTTTGAGAAGCATACAACAGTGACGGTGGCAGGAATAGGTGGTCCACTGGCTCAAGCATTTTGAGGCAAGAGCAGAGAAGGGAACAAAAGTGGAAGAATAAAAGAGATTGCCAAATGAAAGTATAGGCAAAAGTATAGCAGTAGTACTCGGCGACAAGAAGGGATAAACTGTCCAGGAAATGGATGAACCTCAAAGATACACAGGGTCAAAGAAGCAGACATTCTGGGGGCCAGAGTGACAGTACAGTGGATAGGACAAATGTATTGTGTACACAGCTGATCTGAGTTTAATCCCCAACATCCCATATGGTTCCCCAAGCACCACCAGGAAAGATTCCTGAGCACTGCTGGATGTGCCCCACCCCACAAAAAGTGCATTCTGTGTGTTTTTCTTTCTCTGAAACTTGAAAAGACACATTCAGTCCATAAGGGAGAAGTCGGATCAGTCCTTGTTGGTGGCTTGTGACTGAGAACAAGAGTACTAGGTAATCATGGAGTAAGGAAAATAATTCTGTTTTTCGACCACGGGCATAGGCATACTGGCATTTTAAAATGTATAATGTATGGAATTGTAATTTTTTTTTTTTTTTTGGTTTTTGAGTCATACCTGGCAGCGCTCAAGGGCTATTACTGGCTCTGTGCTCAGAAATTGCTCCTGGTTGGCTCAGGGGACCAAATGGGGTGCTGGAATTTGAACTACTGTCCATCCTGGATCGGCTGCATGTAAGGTAAATGCCCTACCGATGTTATCTCTCTGACCCCAGAAATGTATGTTTTTAGTGGCTACATTCTTATTGCAGGTGTTGCTCAAATTTTTATTGTAAACATAGGAAGCTAAGTTACAAAAACTGACAGATATAATATCTTATTGCTAATTGATAATATCACTATGCAGAAATTCATCATCAAAAGGTATCAAAGAAATTGGCAACACCGTCAACCTAGTAAGACAACTTTCATAGAATATTCCACACAATGCCGTAGAATATACTTTGTTTAGGGCCATGCCCAACTGTGTTTAGGGGTTGGGGGACCATATATGGTATTGGGCATTGATTTTGGACTGACTGCATTCAAGGCAAGTACCTCACCCATTGTACTATCCCTGGCTCAGAATATACATCTTGTTTTCTGGACCATGCTGGGTGGTGTTTAGGGGTTACTCCTGGCTTTGTGCTCAGGTTTTTATTTTTCATTCATGGAGTTGGGAGCATACCTGGTTGTGCTTGTGCACTCTTTTGTGCCGAGGAGTGACCCCTGGAGGTGCTCAAGGGACCATATTCTGAAGGCTGGACGGCTGTGGGCGAGGGAAGATAAGGAACCAAAGCCAACTTGCATGCAAAGCAAGGGCCATAACCCCTGAATTATTACCCCACCCCCTCATATTAGTTTTATAAGCTGCTCCCTGTTCTTGTTTAGTTTGTTAGTGCATGAGTTTTTGTTTGTCATGGAATTGTTAATGTTTCAGTTTAGCTCTATAATGTCAAGATTCTTTTTTTTTTTTTAAGATACATTTTAGAGGCTGAAGTAATAGTAGGGCATTTGCTTTGCATGCTGTGCCTCAGGTTGGATCCCGGATATTCCATATGGTCCTCTGAACCCACAAGGAGTAATTTCTGAGTGCAGAGCCAGAAGTAACACCCCCAGCCCCACCCCCTGAGCTCTGTATGGCTCCAAAGCGAAAAAAGAAAACCAGACAAAACTCAGACTTTAAAAGACTCATCTCAGTGACCAGCATCTTCTTTATTCACTATTAAACATAAAACATAAAACATGGGGCAAATGGGGGAGTGGAGGAGTCAGGAGCACTCGTATTCACAGACTGAAGTTTTACTACGCCTGCAACCAGGAAGAGGAAATCAGGCCACGAACAAGTGGTATCAGAAGAGCTCATGTGAGCAGCAAGACCACAGCGTGGGGTGGACTTGTGACCGTACTTCAATAAGTTCATGACTGTCTTCCCAGCCACATGCATCCCTGCCCTGCACATAGCATGGAAGCAGGGTGCAGCAAGCATGCCACAGGGAACCCTACTTGCAAAGCCTTTCTAGCACTGAGTCTTGGCCACAGGCTTGCGTTCTGTGCTCCCTACTCCCCACTTCGGTGCTGCCTCACTTTGCTTTTCACCCAACTCACCATCAAGGGGCGTGTGTGTGTGTGTGTGTGTGTGTGTGTGTGTGTGTGTGTGTGTGTGTGTGTGTGTGTGTCTAGCCCTTGGGGGCATCCACATATTGTGAGTTTGTATAAGGTGCCTCACTTTGCTTTTCACCCAACTCACCATCAAAGGGATGTGTGTGTGTGTATGTGTGTGTGTGTGTGTGTGTGTGTGTGTGTGTGTGTGTGTGTGTGTGTGTGTGTGTAAGATTTGGGAGTCTTGGGACACATTGCTAGCCCTTGGGGGCATCCATGTATTGTGAGTTTGTATAAGGACACCCAGGTAGGGTGTCCTGTACAGGGGCATTGCTGACCCACACTGGAACCACCTTGTCCTCCAGAGTAACCAGCTGCTCACCAAGCCCCAGCAGAGCCAAAGCCCCCATGCACCCAGGTTCTGCCATTCCTGCCCACACTCCAGAGACCTGACCTAAAAAGATGGGCTGGAGCTTTTTCTCCATGTTTCAGAACTGATGCTGCAGCATGTGTGTGTGCGTGTTATTCCTATTCTGGTTATTATTTTTGTACCTTTTCTCCCTCTAGAGTCATTGGCCAAGCTTTTATTCCAGTTAAGGTTTTTTTTTCTTTTTTTTAACCACTCTATCATATGGGTCGACCAGGTACAAGCACCCTACCCATGGTCCTATCTTTTTGCCTGCCCCCACTAATGACAGTTCTAAAGGACACACCTGATAAGATTCTTTCATAAAAAAAATCTGTTGATGCAATATTTTCCTTTATATAGAATGCTTCAATTGATGCCATTAATCAAGTGAATCCACTCAAAGTAAAGGTAGGTTTGATCATGAGCAATGGAAAATCCAATTCCTGGCTGGAAAAACTGGATACCAACCTCTTTACAAGGTGGTCCAGGGTCAGTCCCTTTCACTGCATGGTCCCCTGAAAAGAGAGAGCAAGGGAAGGAGGGAGGAATGAAAGGAGGGAGAAAATAAAAGAAAACAAAAGATAAAAGAAAAGAAGACCCACTTCCAGCTAGCTTACATGAAAGAGCATTTCTTGGCTCTGGAGCAGGCAGTTAGTTGGCTTCAGGCACAGCTGGATGGAGAGTTCCTGATCTCTGCTCTGGCCCCTCAGCTCAGCCTCTGTGCCTTGGCCCCATTCCCATCAGAAGCAGGATGTCTGCTGCAACTGCAACAAGCAGCCGCACCCCCAGACTGCCATTTCCATGCTGCTTACCATCCAGGACACAGCCTGCTTGCCATGGGCTAGAAT
The DNA here is from genome assembly GCF_024139225.1 of Suncus etruscus. Classification (NCBI taxonomy): domain Eukaryota; kingdom Metazoa; phylum Chordata; class Mammalia; order Eulipotyphla; family Soricidae; genus Suncus; species Suncus etruscus. The sequence continues at coordinate 12,715,862 of NC_064856.1, read as the reverse complement.
TGGGGCACCTGACTGCAAAACCCTCTCCCAGAGCTCCCCCCAGATTCGCCTCCACCTCATGGAGCCTGCTGTGGAGGGAGTGGAGCTTCCTCTTGGAGAAGTGAGGGTGGCCATCATGAGAAGGGGAAAGATGCTCCAAGCCCCAGTGGTGATGGGAAGGCTCAGGGGAGCGCCGAACAAAACTTGGAGTCCACCCGCTGCAGAAGCTGCGAGAGTCACACAAGGACACCGGAACCCACTCCTAGCCTTTCTGATTCTTCCCTGCGGGTTTGGTTAAGGACCAGTGGGACTTGAGGAAGGAACCTCCTATGATTCCCAGCAGCTGAGTTGAGCGTCTTTGGCCTGCACAGCCCACTATCTGGTCTGGCTATTCTAGATGGGGCATTGTGGGCTTCCACAGGCCTTCCTCCTCCTGCACCTCCACTTTGCCCATCTGAAGGACATTTTTTTTTTTTTGCAAGGGTTTTGGGCCACACCTAGCAATGCTATGGAGTTACTCCTGGCTATGCACTCAGGAACCACTCCTGGCAGGCTTGGGGGACACCCTGCACCTTTGGATCCATCACAGCAGGGTCTGCCCATGGATCTTCCAAGGCCCTGGACTTCCTATCTTCCACCCTTGGACACCCACAAGAATTTTGCATTCTTGTTTTCTTTTTAGTGGTGGTCTGGTAAGCTTTAGCAATTGTCTCTTTGTGTAATATGTAACACTGGCAGCGGTCTGTTAGGTTTTAATAATTGTTTGCTAAATATCTCTTTCTTCTAACTGAGTTATATTGGTTTTGGTTTTGGTTTTGGGGCCACATCCGGCGGTGCTCAGGGGTTACTCCTGGCTGTCTGCTCAGAAATAGCTCCTGGCAGGCACAGGGGACCATATGGGACACCGGGATTCGAACCAACCACCTTTGGTCCTGGATCGGCTGCTTGCAAGGCAAACGCCGCTGTGCTATCTCTTCGGGCCCATATTGTTTTCTTAGTCATAGGTAACACTGGTAGTGGTCTGTTAAAATTTACTGATTGTTTCTCTGGTTACCGAATATCTCTAAAAATTGATGATGACACTGTTCCTTTGAAAAGCACTCTATAAAAACTATGCTGAAGTAATGGGTCGGGGTCACTTCTTTGGTTCTGACCCTGACGTGCCAGAAAATAAACCACCTGTGTGACTTGCATGACTCTGCCCCTCTTGAAACGCTCGAGGTGCCGCTCCGGAGAAGGGGGTTCTGATCCCCGACCCCAACATTGTGATGCCCATTGTTTCCACCTTCCTGCTTCCTGGGGCTTCCAGGAACCCGGGAATCCAGGAATCCAGGAGAGCAGTTCCATCTTTTCACCCCTTCCTCCTCTTCCCCTGTCCCAGCCCCCACTTCCCACTCATCAGACTCACCAGAGGTTTCCTAGCAGTGTGTGACAAGTTCTCTGGCCTTAGGCCTCCTCAGCATGTTTTTCCTGCAGAAAACCAGAAACTAGATATTTGCTCCAGGCTTTCATGCCACTGCTCCCTGCGGGGTAAAAAACATTTGGGGCTGGATCGAGCTACCTCTCACTGCCTCCCCTCAACCTCTCAATGCCAGGCAAAAAGTGGATGAAAGGGCTGGGCAGTTTTCCCAGGCTGGCAGTAACAAGAGGCAGGATTTGGAAGCCTTGGGTCCTGGCTGTGCTACTGAATTGCTGTGTGACATTATGCCAGGGCTCGCCCTTTCTGGGCTTCAGTTCCTCTCTTTTCTTGGGGTTTAAAGGCAGGTGTGCCTTCGAGCTCTGCTGGCCCCCTAGCTCGCTGAGTTGCCATGGAAACAGGTCTGCTGCCCTTTTGCTGCAGAATGGCTCTTTTTTTTTGTTTTTTTTTTGGGGGGCCACACTGGCAGTGCTCAGGGGTTACTCCTGGCTGTCTGCTCAGAAATAGCTCCTGGCAGGCACGGTGGACCATATGGGACACCGGGATTCGAACCAACCACCTTTGGTCCTGGATTGGCTGCTTGCAAGGCAAACGCCGCTGATCTCTCCGAGCCCTCTTTATAATTCTTAAAATTACATTAATCTTTTATTAATGGTGCTTCTTACTCCATGTCATCTGTATAACATTTGAAAATTTAAACTTTTCTGAGCCATAAGCTCCCATTTTAATGAATACCTTTACAAAAGGTTTACTTTTATATGTTTTATTTATTTATTTATTTTGGTTTTTGGGCCACACCCAGCAGTGCTCAGGGGTCACTCCTGGCTGTCTGCTCAGAAACAGCTTCTGGCAGGCACGGGGAACCATATGGGACACCGGGATTCGAACCAACCACCTTTGGTCCTGGATCCTGCTTGCAAGGCAGACACCGCTGTGCTATCTCTCCGGGCCCACAGAATGGCTCTTGGTGAGGATTGAGTAAGTAGTGGTGGTGGGGGGGCAGGTTCCTTTTTTCTCTGCTGCCTTCACTCTGCTCCTTCAGGAGAGGAACCCCCATGCCACAGCTTCTGAAAAGTTGGTGCAAGCCTGGGCTACAGTCCAGGTAGCTGGACAGCACCTGAAGAAGGCTGCTCACAGGCTTCTTCCCCATCTCCCATCCCAGGGGAGCCAAGAGGGTCTCTGTGGCTGCAAGCAGTTTTAAGGAGACATGATGGGGGGCGTTGTCTAGATCACCCTTGACCCCAGAGCCTAGGGAGGAGGACAGAGAAGGAAAGAAATAAAGGAAGGAAGAAGAGAAAGGGAAATAGTGGGAGAACAGGGACCAAGGTTGTACTGGTGATATGGGAGGGTGGTATAGCTATAAATCCAAAGCTCAGACTCAACAATATTGAAAGCATGAAATCTAAGCAGCAACCACTGAATTTCATAATTCTGTCTGTCATGGTGGCAGGCAAGGAGGGGGGTGAAAGTGGGAGCTGGGGAGTGACAGTGCTGGTGGAATGGTGTTGAAATATATACTGGGGCTGGAGCAATAGTCCAGTGTGTAGGGTATTTTCTTTGCATGCAGCTGACCCAGGTTTGATCCCCAGGTTTTCAGAACCTGCCAGGAGGAACCTTTGAGTATCGCTGGTCATGGTCCAAAAAACAAACAAACAAGAAAAGAAATACATGCCTAAAGCTCAGCTATCAATAACTTTGTAAATCGTGGTTCTTGAATTAAATAAACGGGTTTTTTATTCTTAAAAATAAAAAGGCATAAGTGACATGGGGCAGCATATCCAGTGCCTGGTGCCCATTGTGAAGGAACAGATCTCCAGTCCACAGGTGACCTTCATAGTACAGCGTCAAAACCTTTCTGCTTGCTTAGGGAAAGGGTTCCCAGAGGCCACAGTTCCTGCAGCCTCTATGTCCTGTTCCCCTGGACCTTCTATTGGTGGCTCTGGGGATCACAGCAGAACTCTCAGGTTCAAAACTCTTGGAACATGTGGGTACACCAGGGCACTTGAACTCGTGAACTTCTTCACTCCCTTTTTTTTCCCTCTTGATTGTGAGGACTGATGAGGTTGCATGCATTTGGTGTGGTGCTTGCATGCCTGTTTGCTGGCGGCTGCAATTTTCAGCTGTTTGCACACATGTGCTGCAGGGCACTGGACTGTGCTCATGAGCACACACACACATACACACAATTTTGCTGTGAGTCCTGGGATCCCACAGCAGGGCTTACTCAGCTGCTGTTCCCAAACCTCTTCCCTTATCTGGGGAACCCCCAGAAGATGAGCAGCCCTCCCATAGGATGAGCCAGCTTGTTAGTGGCTTTGCAGCTGGGGCACATGGTCTGGGGGCTCTGACCACTCAGCCCCAGGGCAGATCTGAATTCACAGCTCAAGGAGCCCAAGGAGCCAGTCTGCCCCCTTCGGTGACAGGCTGACAGTCCGGGTGTCAGTAGCTTGGGTGCTGAGGAATGATCTGAGTCATGGAGCTGCCTGGTTGGGTTCTCTGACCTGCACCTTAGAGACCATAAACACCCCAATGGATTAGTAAGTTCCTTTGATGGCCACAGAGCCCCACAGATAGTATCTTTGGGCTGTGACCACAAATCCCAGAAAACTTCCCTTCTCTGACTTGAGGTTGGTATTTCACACATTCTGAGGCACTTCTCTGAGCTGACTCTACCCGTCAAAAACAAAGTCAAACCCCTCTCTTTCCCCATATTTGCTCATCTTATTTGCTCATCATATTTCCCCATCTTTCCCCATATTGTGCTCACCGGGGACCACAAAATCACATCCAGTACTAACTAGATTGTAATAATTAGAATAACCACTGAATGGATTATTGCATCAAGTGGGGATGGGGGGACAACTCATATATCTTACTTTCCTTCCACCAATCATATCCCTTACTTTTTTTTTTTTTTTTTTTTGGATATCCCTTACTTTTGAATGTGGCTGAAGACACTATTTACAGTAGCCAGAATCTGGAAACAATCCAGGTGTCCGAAAACAAATGAGTGGCTAAAGAAACTGGTACATCTACACAATGGAATTAGTACTATGCAGCCATTAGGAAAAACGTAAGTCATGAAATTTGCCTACATGTGGATGGACATGGAGACTTATGCTGAGTGAAATAGCCATAGGGAGAGGGATAGGCATATATCTCATCTGTGAGATATAAGAAAAATAAGACAGTATGATAATGATATATAGAGACAATAGAGATGAGGGCTGGGAGGACTATCCCATGATATGAAACTTGCCACAAAGAGTGGTGCGCTGTTAGAGCATTAGCTGCACTGACAATTACCATGATAAGGAGGGGGGGGCAGAATGACTGTCCCAGAGACAGGCTGGGGGTTGAGGTTGGTGAGGGAAATGGGGGACTCTAGTGGCAGGGAAATTGCACTGATGAAGGTTGGTGTACATTCTATGACTGAAACCAACTGTTGCCCCATATGTTGGGTCCTGTTTACTCTTTTGTTGATTGTTTGTGAATCCGCAAAGAGCTCCCAGAATGAGAAATTGATTCCCACCCTCTTGTCCCCTCTTGGGGGGAGATCTTCGTAATATTTGTCCGCAGCAAATAATCCACACAGACAGGAAGGTTAAGGGGTAAAAGGTGGGCAAAGAGAGTCCTTTGTCAGCCTGCTGCTAGCTCCAAAACACATCTAGAGCTAGCCAGCCAACTCTGGCAAAAGACCCCCAACACCTCGCTCCCAAACTATTTATTCGGCTCTCAACTGCGCCTCACCTGGAAGGTCAAGATGGGACAACAGGCAAAGAATAATCTTACGGAAATATTTTCATATACAACACCAACTACGAACATTTCTGTAACCACAGTGCTTAAATAAGGAAATTATTAAAACAAATAATGAATATGTTGGAAAAAATATGGCTAAAGACAAAACCTCCAGGAAGTCCCTGCTTCCCTTTTACAAAGAAGTCTAGGTTGGACTCTCCGAATGACTATTGGTTTCCTTAGTAAGGGAGGCTGGTAAAAGCTGCATTTACTGGAAAGCGCACACTTGTAAGGGCATCAAATGCAGGTCTAAAACATCACGCATATTCCTTGTGACCCTGGCATGGCTCTAAACCTTGGTTTCCTCGCCTGTCACCACTCCATACAGGCATTTTATTTCTTTTGGTTTGGGAGCCACATCTGGAAGTAGACAAGGGCTGTTCCAGACACTGTGCTCAGGAGTGCCCTCTGGTGGTGCTCAGAGGACTGACTGTGTGGGGCATCGTTACCCGGCCAATGTCACCCCACCCCACTGGCCCAGGCATTTTTTTCTTTGTTAGAGCAGGGGAGGCGAACAAGTTCGACACAAAGAGCCAAAATTTTAAACTGTGAGAGTCAGAGAGCCACACCACACCACACAGTGACCTGCCAAAACAGACAAACACTCACACAAAAGCATCTAATTTTAACAATAATCTATTAAACACATATTGCATTTTACCATTTGGAGTGAGGGTCAAAATCCTGCAGTGATGGTGAGGGTGTGCTGCGTCCTCCACACGAAGAACTAACGGCAAGATGTGACCCAACATGTGACACACGGAGCCCCCGCTCGCTGGCCCGTGCAGTTGTTTCTGAGGGATGGGAGATGGGAGGACAGGACACAGCCTGGGGGAGGGAGAGATCTTGGCCCTCAGAGATCTCTCCCCAGAGGTCCCTCCTCAGAAGAAGCAGAACAAAATCCAAAATTGGCAAAGAGCCACTGTATACGAAATAATGATAAGAGGCAAAGAGCCGCATTCATTTTGGCCGGGAGCCGCATGTAGCTCCGAGCCACGTGTTCGCCACCCGTGTGTTAGAGTGAAAAGGTGGAAAGCCCTTTGCTCTGTGCCCTTGCTCTGTGCTTAGCAGTGTAGACATTGGACTTGAAGAAGCTATGGTTCTGAGATCCATGTGATAACATTTGCCTTGCATTGGCTGATCCAACCTCAATTCCTAGCATTCCATATGGTCTCCCAGAATCACCAGGTGTGAT